>NW_028259461.1:6442351-6454851 GCF_056163025.1 Triticum urartu | reverse complement strand
CTCGATGAGGATAATTAATTCGGTCGTTGTGGTCGGACTCTATTATGGATTTCTGACTACATTCTCCATAGGTCCCTCTTAGATCTTCTTTCTCCAATCTTGGATTAGGGAAGAAGGAGATATTCGCGACTACTGGCGATTTCATTATGGGGCAGCTCATGATCTTCATATCGATCTATTATCCACCTCTGTATCTATTCTTTCTTAGCTAAACAGGTGGAAGATCTATCCAATTTGGTTATATTATATCATGGACTCGAAAAACGGATCTGAATTTGACTGAAATGCACGATCTTCACAGGTATCACTTTTCACGATACCTAAAAGGTGGAATAGCGATTTTCGAACCATTTCCTATAAGAGAATGGTTTCCATTACTTTGAGAAATGGATTCTTATATCAAACTATAGCTATTGCATTAAAGAAGAAAAGAAACTAATAGAAGTCGAAGACGCGGAATGATAGTGAATAGAGAGAAAGATTCTTCTGATTTTCTTGTTTCTATCTACTAGACGCCGTAGAGAATTGAGAATTTTCATGTCTTTCAATTCTCGTACTCGTAATTGGAAAGTTATGGAAGGAGACCCATCATTTTGCAATGAAAACAACATATAAAACTCTGGACAATTTCGAAATCAGGCCAAGCGTCTTAATACATATGCAAAAAAATTCATTATTGGCCCACCATTGATTAGAAGATTTAGCTTGTATGAATCGCTATTGGTTTGATACGAATAATGACAATCGTTTCAGTATGTTAAGGATACAGATGTATCCACAATTCATTTAGAGTTACTTAATAGTCTATTTCTTATACCATATCTCTATCCCGTGAAATTCTCGAGCCAAAAGATGGATGCATATGCTGTGTTTCATTTTGCTAAATGATATCAATTAAATGGTGTATCAATTCCATAAATTGCATATAGCAATAAATAAATCAGCAAAATTCTTTCTAATATTTTAGATAGAAGAAACATTTCTTCTATCTAAAATATTAGAAAGAATGTACCCTTCTATCCAAATCCAATTTGCATCGATAAAATAAATCCAAATTCCAGTAGTAGATGAATAATTGCAAATTTGTGTGTGTACGAGATTAGAATAACTTCAAAATAACTGACATAATTTTGTATTTTTCCTGATCAGAAAAATACATGAAAAAGAAAGGAGGTAGAAAAATTTTTGGATTTATGGTTAAAGAAGAAAAAGAAGAAAACAGGGGTTCTGTTGAATTTCAAGTATTCAGTTTCACCAATAAGATACGGAGACTTGCTTCACATTTGGAATTACACAAAAAAGATTTTTCATCGGAAAGAGGTCTACGAAGACTTTTGGGAAAACGTCGACGTTTGCTGGCTTATTTGGCAAAGAAAAATAGAGTACGTTATAAGAAATTAATCGGTCAGTTGAATATTCGGGAGCAGTAATTTAATCGTTCAAATTTTTTTCTTGTTTTATTATTTTTTTAGTAGTCTTATAGTAGTCTTAGATTTTTCATTTTGATGAGCCTCGCTTTGAGGAATTCATGGAATAATCCATTTTCATGGAATAATGAATTAAGGAAGAAAGGATATGAGTCTACCGCTTACAAGAAAAGATCTCATGATAGTCAATATGGGCCCTCAACACCCATCAATGCATGGTGTTCTTCGACTGATCGTTACTCTCGATGGTGAGGATGTTATTGATTGTGAACCCATATTAGGGTATTTACACAGAGGAATGGAAAAAATCGCGGAAAACCGAACTATTATACAATACTTACCTTATGTAACAAGGTGGGATTATTTAGCTACTATGTTTTACAGAAGCAATAACAGTAAATGCACCAGAATTCTTGGAGAATATTCAAATACCACAAAGAGCCAGCTATATTAGGGTAATTATGTTAGAATTAAGCCGGATAGCTTCTCACTTGCTATGGCTTGGACCTTTTATGGCGGATCTCGGCGCACAGACTCCTTTTTTCTATATTTTTAGAGAGAGAGAATTAATATATGATCTATTTGAAGCTGCTACAGGTATGCGAATGATGCACAATTACTTTCGCATCGGAGGAGTAGCCGCCGATCTACCTTATGGATGGATCGATAAATGTTTAGATTTCTGTGATTATTTTTTTACGCGGAGTTGTTGAATATCAACAACTTATTACACAGAATCAAATTTTTTTAGAGCGAGTTGAAGGAGTAGGTTTTATTAGCGGAGAAGAAGCAGTAAAATTGGGGCTTATCGGGACCGATGTTACGAGCTTCTGGAATACAATGGGATCTTCGTAAAGTAGATCCTTATGAGTCTTACAACCAATTTGATTGGAAAGTCCAATGGCAAAAAGATGGGGATTCGTTAGCTCGCTATTTAGTACGAATTGGTGAAATGAGGGAATCCATCAAAATAATTCAACAAGCTGTAGAAAAAATTCCTGGAGGACCTTATGAAAATTTAGAAGTCCGACGCTTTAAGAAAGAAAATAATTCTGAATGGAATGATTTTGAGTATAAATTTCTTGGTAAAAAACCTTCGCCCAATTTTGAATTGTCAAGACAAGAGCTTTATGTAAGAGTAGAAGCCCCAAAAGGTGAATTAGGGATTTATCTAGTAGGAGATGATAGCCTTTTCCCCTGGAGATGGAAAATCCGTCCACCCGGGTTTATTAATTTGCAAATTCTTCCTCAGCTAGTTAAAAAAAATGAAATTGGCTGATATCATGACGATATTAGGTAGTATAGATATCATTATGGGGGAAGTTGATCGTTGAAATGATAATAGATAGGGTAGAGGTAGAAACTATCAATTCTTTTTCGAAATTGGAATTATTAAAAGAAGTCTATGGACTGATATCGATTCTACCCATTTTGACCCTCCTTTTGGGAATAACAATAGAGGTACTCGTAATTGTGTGGTAGAAAAGAAAGAGAAAGAAGAAGAAGAGAATATCTGCGTCGATACAACAACGTATTGGTCCTGAATATGCTGGCGCCCCTGGGCCTGCTTCAAGCTATAGCAGATGGGACTAAGCTACTTTTTAAAGAAGATATTCTGCCATCCCGAGGAGATATTTCTTTATTTAGCATTGGACCCTCTATAGCAGTCATATCAGTTTTATTAAGTTTTTTAGTTATCCCTTTGGGATATCATTTTGTTTTAGCCGATCTTAGTATTGGTGTTTTTTTATGGATTGCCATTTCAAGTATAGCTCCTATTGGTCTTCTTATGGCAGGAATATAGCTCAAATAATAAATATTCTTTTTCAGGCGGTCTACGAGCTGCTGCTCAATCCATTAGTTATGAAATACCATTAACTTTTTGTGTGCTAGCAATATCTCTACGTGTGATTCGTTAAAATAGATCTTTTTCCTATAAAATCCATTAACTATTTATATTCCTTTTCTTATTTAGTATTTGGGTTGGTAAGTTAAACTAGATAGCTATATGAGTGAAACAAAACAGCTTATAAAATTTGTAGTAAAAAGAAAAAATCTCATTTCCTACGTACAAGAAAAAAAGTGGAAGTAAACATAAGCAGTGTAAACTCTTTATCCCAAGGTTGATATTTTTTTAATTAGTCATCATATCTTGAAGCAGGCCAAGAATAAAGGATTCACGATATGGAATTCCATTACTAGAATACTCCTAGTTATTACTATAACTTAATAATCCATAAGAAGAATCCACCAAAAGTTAGTGAAGGGTTAGGAACACTAAAGTACATAAAGGATTAGTAATGGAAAATCTAAAACATTAGAGATTTTTTGCCCATAAAAGGAATCATAATAAGGACCTTGCAATTTGTAGAAATTATCAGTAGTACTTTCTTCGGATTCCGATCCAGAGTATGTTCCCATTCACTTGTTAAGGAAATGGCTATCAAGAACGAATTAACCCTTTATCCATTTTTTCTTTTTAAATACCCCCTCCCTGGGGAAAGAAGAATAGTAAAAAAGATATGGAGTGCACTAGAAAAAATTTTCATTATTTCCTTCCTCTATCCATATTCATGCAGAATTGCTCATGAACTAATACCCAACTCTTTCCATTATATTAATTGAATTCCTATAACAAGTAACAAGTGTTTTATTCCAAGATTAAGTTATTACTGAACAAAGAAAAATTTTCATTATATTATAAAGGATGAGATCAATTCGGAAGCGCTTTTTCTTATTCTAGCAGACGGAATTCCTTTGGTCTAATTTAGGACTTTCAAATCTATTTTATTTTATCTAATTCTATCTACGCCCCCGGGGCTAGGAACAAAACAGTCCTTTCCTTTTTCTGATCATAGAGAAGCCGTATGAAGCTAAGGTTTCATGTACGGTTTTGAAATAGCGGTGGGAACTGTGATGTTATCACCGACTATGATTATCTAACAGGTTCAAGTACAGTTGATATAGTTGAAGCACAGTCAAAATACGGTTTTTTTTGGATGGAATATTTGGCGTCAGCCTTTCTTTGGCAGAATGTGAAAGATTACCCTTTGATTTACCAGAAGCGGAGGAAGAATTAGTAGCAGGTTACCAAACTGAATATTCCGGTATCAAATATGGTTTATTTTATCTTGTTTCTTACCTAAATTTATTAGTTTCTTCTTTATTTGTAACAGTTCTCTACTTGGGCGGGTGGAATTTATCTATTCCCTATATATCCTTTTTTGATTTTTTCCAAATGAATAAAGCAGTTGGAATTTTGGAAATGACAATGGGTATATTTATTACATTAACTAAAGCTTATTTATTTCTCTTCATTTCTATCACAATAAGATGGACTTTACCGAGGATGAGAATGGATCAGTTATTAAATCTTGGATGGAAATTTCTTTTACCTATTTCCCTGGGCAATCTCTTATTAACAACCTCTTCTCAACTTGTTTCACTATAAATAAGATAATACAATAATAGTAAGAATATTTTCAACACAAAAGCTCTCTCAAACAAGAGAAAGAAACATATCTTTTTCATAGATATTTAGAATGAATATGTTCCCTATGGTAACTGGGTTCATGAGTTATGGTCAACAAACAATACGTGCTACAAGGTACATAGGTCAAAGTTTCATAACTACCTTATCCCACACAAATCGTTTACCTATAACGATTCACTACCCTTATGAAAAATCAATTACACCAGAGCGTTTCCGAGGGCGAATCCACTTTGAATTTGATAAATGTATTGCTTGTGAAGTATGTGTTCGCGTATGTCCGATAGATTTACCCGTTGTGGATTGGAGATTTGAAAAGGATATTAAAAGAAAACAATTGCTTAATTATAGTATTGATTTCGGAGTTTGTATATTTTGTGGCAATTGTGTTGAGTACTGTCCAACAAGCTGTTTATCAATGACTGAAGAATATGAACTTTCTACCTATGATCGTCATGAATTGAATTACAATCAAATTGCTTTAAGTCGGTTACCAATCTCCATAATGGGAGATTACACAATTCAAACAATTAGGAATTCGTCTGAAAGTAAAATAAACAAAGAAAAATCTTCGAATTCAAGAACGATTACTGATTACTAAACTTTGATTTTGTCTTTCTGTTATAAAAATCTAATAATTCTTTATTAAACTTTAAAATTAAACTATAAAGAAAAACGAAAAACTACTGCTTATTGGAAATTATTTCTTATTTTAAATCAGACTAGATTTTCGTGATATAATATAATTTATAACTATAAGTTTATACACAAAAAAATACCCTAATCCTTTTTTCCTTCCTTGAATCCTTTAGTTTTAGTCAGTTCATGAAAAATTTTATACTATTAATTTCTTTTTATCCATAATGGATTTACCTGGACCAATACATGAGATTCTTATGCTATTTGGGGGATTTGTTCTTCTACTAGGGGGTCTAGGAGTAGTATTACTTACCAACCCCATTTATTCTGCCTTTTCGCTGGGATTAGTTCTTGTTTGTATATCCTTATTCTATTTTTTATTAAATTCCTACTTTGTAGCTGTCGCACAACTTCTTATTTATGTGGGAGCCATAAATGTCTTGATCATATTCGCTGTAATGTTCGTAAATGGCTCAGAATGGTCTAAAGATAAGAATTATTGGACTATTGGAGATGGGTTCACTTCACTCGTTTGTATAACTATTGTTTTTTCACTAATGACTACTATCCCAGATACGTCGTGGTATGGAATTCTTTGGACTACAAGATCAAACCAAATAGTAGAACAGGGTCTCATAAATAATGTTCAACAAATTGGAATTCATTTAGCAACCGATTTTTATCTTCCGTTTGAACTCATTTCCATAATTCTTCTAGTTTCTTTAATAGGTGCAATTACTATGGCTCGGCAATAAGAAAACTTAGAAAAAGTACAAATTATAAGAATTGCAAATCTAAAATAAATAACTAAAGAATCACAATTTTGATTTAGTAAAATCCATCTACTGCCAACAAATACCTCCTTTTTTTTTTTTTTTTTTTTCTTTTGTTGTGTAATTGTTCTATTGTAATTAATTGAATCGGTTCAATTCTTGCCCTCATATTGAAATGAATCGAGATTGATAAGGAGTTAGTTAATGATGTTTGAGCATGTACTTTTTTTGAGTGTCTATTTATTTTCGATTGGTATCTATGGATTGATCACAAGCCGAAACATGGTTAGAGCTCTAATATGTCTTGAACTTATACTGAATTCAATTAATCTAAATCTCGTAACATTTTCTGATCTATTTGATAGTCGCCAATTAAAAGGAGATATTTTCGCAATTTTTGTTATAGCCCTTGCAGCTGCTGAAGCCGCTATTGGACTATCCATTCTTTCTTCCATCCATCGTAATAGGAAATCCACTCGTATCAATCAATCTAATTTATTGAATAATTAGACTTTTGAATAATTAGACATAGAATCCTCTAAACAAAGGCGCACATATTAAAATAAATAGAAATCAATACTATTTTCTTAGTATTATTTGAGAATATCCATTTTTTTTAGTAGATTATTGCATAGTATTCTTTTTCACTTAAATGAATTTTTGTATTTGTAATTCATTGATATTGCAATTTGAATATTGCAATAATTTATATTGAAAAGACGATAGCCAATTTATTGGCTAATTCGAATTCGTCTGTACAATTCGTAAAATTCTTTCTTATTTCTTATTTATTGTTGAAATCCAAAATTAAAGTCTCTTGGCTCTCTTCACGCTTTCTCACAAACAGATTAAAAAATAGATTTTTTTTTTTGAAGTTTGGATAAACCATTGCTTCGTCTGGTGTCTACAATACATATGACTCATTATAGTACTAATTTCATTTTTACCAGATCGAAAAATTTTATGTTGAAAAGAAAAATTTATAGATCCAATGTCACATTCCGTAAAAATTTACGATACATGTATAGGATGCACTCAATGTGTACGAGCTTGTCCAACAGATGTATTAGAAATGATACCCTGGGATGGATGTAAAGCCAAGCAAATTGCTTCCGCGCCGAGAACCGAAGATTGTGTGGGTTGTAAGAGATGTGAATCTGCCTGCCCGACAGATTTTTTAAGTGTCCGCGTTTATTTAGGGCCTGAAACAACACGTAGCATGGCTCTATCTTATTGATACGTTACAAAAAACTTCACTCGAATCGTCTGATTCCTCTTTACCGAAGAAGCCTGTGCTCGAA
The DNA here is from genome assembly GCF_056163025.1 of Triticum urartu. Taxonomy (NCBI): domain Eukaryota; kingdom Viridiplantae; phylum Streptophyta; class Magnoliopsida; order Poales; family Poaceae; genus Triticum; species Triticum urartu. The sequence continues at coordinate 6,447,221 of NW_028259461.1, read as the reverse complement.
ATAATCGAGCACGGGCTTTTCTGGTCAAAACGTATCTTGTCTTTATCACTTTATCATGAGTTATTTTCCTTGGTTAACAATACTTGTTGTTTTGCCGATATTTGCAGGTTCATTAATTTTCTTTTTACCTCATAAGGGAAACAAAGTCGTTAGGTGGTATACTATATCTATTTGTTTATTAGAATTCCTTCTAATGACTTATGCGTTCTGTTATCATTTCCAACTGGAGGATCCCTTAATCCAATTAAAGGAGGATTATAAATGGATAGATGTCTTCGATTTCCACTGGAGATTGGGAATCGATGGACTTTCATTAGGATCTATTTTATTGACAGGATTTATCACTACTTTAGCTACTTTAGCAGCTTGGCCAATTACACGGAATTCGCGATTATTCTATTTCCTGATGCTCGCAATGTATAGTGGTCAAATAGGATTATTTTCTTCGCGAGACCTTTTACTTTTTTTTATCATGTGGGAGTTAGAATTAATTCCTGTTTACTTACTTTTATCCATGTGGGGGGGGAAGAGGCGTCTATATTCAGCTACAAAGTTTATTTTGTATACTGCAGGCGGTTCCATTTTTTTCTTAATCGGAGTTCTGGGTATGGGCTTATATGGTTCCAACGAACCAGGATTAGATTTGGAAAGATTAATTAATCAATCATACCCTGCAACCTTGGAAATACTTTTATATTTTGGCTTCCTTATTGCTTATGCTGTCAAATTGCCGATTATACCCCTACATACGTGGTTACCAGATACCCATGGGGAAGCACATTATAGTACATGTATGCTTTTAGCGGGAATATTATTAAAGATGGGAGCATATGGATTGATTCGGATCAACATGGAATTGTTACCTCATGCTCATTATCTATTTTCGCCCTGGTTAGTAATAATAGGAGCGATCCAAATAATCTATGCAGCTTCAACTTCTCTTGGTCAACGAAATTTCAAAAAAAGAATAGCTTATTCCTCTGTATCTCACATGGGTTTCATAATTATAGGAATTGGTTCCATAACCAACATTGGACTCAATGGAGCTATTTTACAAATATTATCCCATGGATTTATTGGTGCTACACTTTTTTTCTTGGCAGGAACCGCTTCTGATAGAATGCGTCTTGTTTATCTCGAAGAACTGGGGGGAATATCTATCCCAATGCCTAAAATTTTTACCATGTTTAGTAGCTTTTCAATGGCTTCTCTTGCCTTACCAGGAATGAGTGGTTTTGTCGCAGAATTAGTAGTATTTTTTGGACTAATTACTAGTCCAAAATTTCTGTTAATGCCAAAAACACTAATTACTTTTGTAATGGCAATTGGAATGATATTAACTCCTATTTATTTATTATCTATGTTACGCCAGATGTTCTATGGATACAAGCTATTTAATGTTCCAAACGCAAATTTTGTGGATTCTGGACCACGAGAACTCTTTATTTTAATCTGTATCTTTTTACCAGTAATAGGAATTGGTATTTATCCAGATTTTGTTCTCTCCCTATCCGTTGACAGGGTAGAGGCTCTCTTATCCAATTATTATCCTAAATAGGTTTGCTTTTTTTTACTCGTCTGCTCTATTAATGCAGAAATAAGTAAAAAAGTATATAATGCAGAAATAAGTAAAAAAGTATAATTAGATCTATCTCGAATTTTTGAGAACCCTTTGATAAGGCGTTCAAGGGGTTCTCAAATAAAACATAAAAGTAAAAACCTTCATTTCATGAAGGTTTTATTTTATGTAATCATTTAGGTGTTAATGTAAACGAACCATAACTATGTAAGCCTATTCCTAATAGATTTATACCAAAATAACAAATCCAAATTATAAGAAATCCTATCAAAGCTATAAGTGCAGAATTCGTACCCTTCCAATTTGGATTTGTTCTACTATGTAAATAAATTGCGAATATGGTCCAAGTAATAAATGCCCAAGTTTCCTTAGGATCCCAATTCCAATAGGATCCCCAGGCCTCATTAGCCCATACTGCTCCACAAAGAATACCTACGGTTAAAAGGGTAAATCCTAGGCTAATGACACGATAACTCCAAGAATCCAAACGCTCCGTTAATTGATATTTGTAATAATTTGGAAATGAAGGGACAGAGGTTCTTTTTAAAGCACTTCTTTTTGCATAAAAATATTTAATATCACTAAAGAAAAATGTTTTATTTAAAACATTTTTTTTCTTTTTAGAAAAGAAATGGAAATTATTTCGAAATCTAATGATTAGAATAGCGGCAGATAATAAGGATCCGCACAAAAGAGTTGCATAGCTTAATAACATCATACTGACATGCATCATTAACCACTGAGATTGTAGAGCAGGTACTAGTATCGTGGATTGATGCATTTCAGTTAAAAGACCCGATGTGGCAAAGCCTTGCGTTAAAATAGTACTTGGCGTAGTTATTGTGCTTAAATCATTTTTAGAGTTCTGTATTTTAGGAATGGTATGAAGAATATACAGGGCCCATGAAAGGAAGATCAATGACTCATATAAATTACTTAATGGAAAATGTCCCGAGGAAGCCCAACGAGAAACTAAGAATCCTGTTATAGAGAAAAAAGTAACTATCATTCCTTTTTCTGACGAATCGCGTAATCCTCCAAGTTCACGAACTAATAAGGTTATAAAATGAATCGTAATCACAATTGAAATCGTTGAGAAAGAGATATGAGTTAGTATATGTTCTAAAGTTGCAAATAGCATAAGGGGAAGGTCCCATTACAAAATTGTAAATTTCGAATTGATTTCTAATCTATTGTATTCTTTTTCAAGAATGCCGCCACTCGGATTCGAACCGAGATGCTTGAGCACTGCTTCCTAAGAGCAGCGTGTCTACCAATTTCACCATGGCGGCTAACTTCAAATAATAGGTAACTTAAAAGAATAATAGCTATTATCTTGGGAATCGTCGATATTGGGAAAGTCCATAAAATTTAGGAACATTAGAGTTTTCATTAAAATAGACTTCGTTTGGTAGTATCGTTTCCATTTTTTTTTTTTACAATAAACTCTTGCTTTGCCCAATAGAAACACAAACACTGCTTGAAAGAGTTGGAACTTCTTTTTTCTAACTTGCAATTATAGAACTAATTTTTTCTAATTAATTTCCCCTTTACATTTTGAAAATTCTTTCAATACAATGAAAAAAATCCAAAAGGGTTTCTATTTAATGATGAAATTAAAATAAAATGGATAAATAGAAAAGGCTTTTTGGATTTTTTAAAAATTTCTAGAATGAAAGTCTTTATGCTCTTATTAATAAGATTTACTAACCTTATGATTTTGGAGAAGATAGGTGGAAGTTGTAAGTCCTATTGTAAGAATACTCCACTTTTCATAATTTTCCTAATAGAATATGAGGATTCTATTAGGAAAATTATGAAAAGTTCATTGATAGGAAAAGAATACTTAGCACACAGTATACCAAACAAAACTTTTTTTTTCTTGTATATATAAGATAAGAGGGGTTTTTTGTTCTAAGAATATTGTACCGAGTAATTCGACACATAAAAGTACATTCAAAGAAGAATCCAAATTATTAAATAATTGGAATTCTTTTTTGATAAGTCAATTCATATTATTCCAAAATCTTATTATTTGTTTGTTGCCCAGAAAAACCCTTTGGTTTTGGATGCTCATTACCGCTCGAAAATGATCTTGATTTTACTAAAGAATAAGATTGTACTATGGAAAAATAAGTCTTTTTCTTCCAAATATTTTTACGAATACGCTTTTTTGACATTGAAGTACGTTTTTTTGGAACTGCCATTCAAAAAGGAAATTACTTTTTTCTAGTTGTATGTGAAAGACATCTATTGCTGCAAATCAATCCTTCTTTCTTCTTTTTATTAGTATTTATACTTAGATACTGAAAGATACTTAAATTTTGAATTATTTTTTACTTCATTTTGTCTAATGCGGATAAGACAACAAGAATTTTTTAACATTTTTTCTTTATATATTTTATACTTTTTTTTTAATAATATAGAATATATAGAAGGGTTTCTCATTTAAATCTATTTATATCTATTTATATATCAAGTATACTCCATATATAGATATATGGTATGGAAGCCTATCCCCCATATAAGATAAGACGGGGGGATAAAAAGAAGGGAAAATGAAAATAGTTAATTAAGTTCAGAATGGTATTCCATAAAGGAAAGGAATTCCAATCAAAACAAAAAATACTGAGTCTCTTAAACAAGACATTCTAAAACTTAGGTAATTTATAGTCATTAGAATTTTAGTTCTATATGAAGTAAGGACTATTCGATAATTTCTTATAAACATAGGTTTTCATTGGAATTCACTCAATCAGTTAATTATGGAACAAGAGAGCTGTTTCATCTTTGTTTTAAAGAAATATAAAAATGAATTATGAATAGAAAGTAAAATGATTCCACTTTTTTTTTTTTATTTTTATAAATATCTTTATTTAGTTAATAAAATAACTTCGTTACCTAGTTATTTTATTAACTTTTTTAATTTAACCAACTAAACCCATTCTTAATTTTTAATTATTTCAATGAGATAAATTTTGGAAAAATTAAGAATTTCAGTATTTTTTCTTATTCTTTTTATTTATTCTTTCAGAAAGAGATAAGAATTGGTTTGGTGAATCGGAAACAATTTTATAGAAAAATTGAAGTAAAAATTGAAGTAAAAATTGCAATTTCTTTTCTTATGGAACATACATATCAATATGCATGGGTAATCCCTCTTCTCCCACTTCCAGTTATTATGTCAATGGGATTTGGCCTTATTCTTATTCCGACAGCAACAAAAAATCTTCGTCGCATATGGGCTTTTCCTAGTGTTTTACTCTTAAGTATAGCTATGGTATTCTCAGT
>NW_028259461.1:6421061-6441851 GCF_056163025.1 Triticum urartu | reverse complement strand
CAGTAGCAATAAATGCGAGAATATTGACTTCCATAACCTCTTTATTTTTTATTTTCACAATAACTCGGGATGTAATCCCATGGAGAGGAAAAAGGGGTATCTTGTAAATTCAAGGGTAGGGCTTGCATTCTGATAATACTGAATCAATTCAATATTATGAATATCGGATCTATCAAATCAATTCATGGATGAGAGTTATATTTCACGGATGAGAGTTATATAGTATAACATAGGAAGATCCTCTATCCACACTAAGACCAAAATGGGTTTTTTGATTGGATTAGGAATTCCCTCTTTTTTAATCCTTTTCTACTTTTTCTTTTCTATATCTCTAACCCACGAGCTTTCTTAATCTTATACTTTCTTAATCTTATACAATTTCCCTTCCTTTTTCTTATAGTTATACATACAATTATGTATGTATTATATGACCAACTTTCACTTTCTATGGGTCACATAGACATCCAAATAAGCAGTAGAAGTGAGATGGGGAAAAGAGGTCTGAAATAAAAAGGGAATACGATTTATGTATGGATTCCGGTAAAATACCGGTACTCTATTCCATAAGAGTGGAATAGGAAATTAAGATGAGGATGGTATCATCATAAAGAAAGATAGAGTAATATAATATCCTAAATTCTACTAATCCACATATCGTATGTGTGTCTTTCTTTATCGATTGGGAGTAGTGAAAAAAAAATTCCTATATGCCCTCCCTCCCTCTTTAATGAGAGATGCAAAATAAAAAAGTGAAGTAAGGGTGCCCTGTGGGTATTTGATCTTGCTCCCTGCCCCTTTTTTTCATGGAAAAAGGAAATATCAATTTCTCCATTCATTGAACCCTAGTTCGGGACTGACGGGGCTCGAACCCGCAGCTTCCGCCTTGACAGGGCGGTGCTCTGACCAATTGAACTACAATCCCCGCGGGGTGTATGGCATACCCATTCTTAAATAGAACCATAAGAAGATTCGATTCGTCTTTCGTACTCTAAGAAATAGACGAATCATATACTACATACCCACATATTATATTATACGTGGGTATAGTGAGAGTGACATAACTAGTATGTCGTGATTTTTTATCACTAAAAATGGATAATAATCCAGCCTTCAATAAGAAAAACTCTTTTGTTTGTAAGAAAGGAATGAGAGAGATATGGATTAGAAAAAAAAATTTCCCTTTTTTCTTTATCTTTTATTTCTATAGATCAGACATTTTATTTTATGGAAGAAAAACAAAAGGATTTAGTTCATACTCACGAAGCCCTAGATTTTTGGTTTGGGCCGAGCTGGATTTGAACCAGCGTAGACATTGTCAACGAATTTACAGTCCGTCCCCATTAACCACTCGGGCATCGACCCAGGAAGAATTTATTCTAGGGTTTTTGCTAATCTATGATTAACCTCCTTTCATAATACTCCCTACCCCCAGGGGAAGTCGAATCCCCGCTGCCTCCTTGAAAGAGAGATGTCCTGAACCACTAGACGATAGGGGCATCACTAGACGATAGGGCCATATACAACCGCTCGTGATTATACTATAATCATAGTATGAGCAGTTTTTTTGGAATTGTCAATATACTCGAAAAGTATAAATAGATCCAAAGCAAAGAGTTTTTCCAACTTTTCTGTTATGTTTTCATCTAGGATTTTTTTTAGTTGATCGTTATAGATTAATTCTCCGTGCTTCATTTAGTGTTCATACCAAAAATGCATCCATCCCGCACTAAGTCATAAAATTCTCTAAAAATATAGAGAAAGTTTCAAAAACAAAGAAAAAAAGTGAATCAATTTAGTAGAAAAGTACTCTATCAGATTCGAACCAACGACTTACGTCTTAGCACGAGATTACTCTACCACTAATTTAAAAAGCCCTTTATCGGATTTGAACCGATGACTTATGCCTTACCATGGCATTACTCTACCACTGAGTTAAAAGGGCTTTTTATTTAATTCAAAAATTAGCCACTTGGATTTCCCATTATGGGTCTACTGCATAATGTACATATTATATATATAATATATAGAGATAGAGAGAGAGACATTATGTAGAGATTGTATATGTATATATCGATATCTTGAGAGCTCAAAATAAAATTAATAAAAAAAAACATACCCTACATAACATATCCAACTCTTCTTGGTTCAGGGTTTTCCGTTTCCGAAGACTAGTAAAATAGGCGGATTCTGGAACCCCAAGGATTCAACGGTATATGGATATGGAAAATATAAGATTTCCGATCCTAGCGGGAAAAAGGCGGGGGAACAGATACCCAATAGGATATAGGATCCTTGGGAGGAACTTTTGGTAATGGCCTTGATCCTCTATGCTATTTTTTATGTGTTCTTAGTTCTATTGAACTTTTTGCATTCTTTTAAACAAGAATCTAATAAACTAGAATTGAGTCAGTGGAAAAAAGGAGAGAGAGGAAAGTGTTAAATGGAGAGAGTCGACTAATCAGAGACTTTTAGGATCTTCTTTACATCAGGTAAATCTGTCGGCCCTGTCCGTTTTTTTCTTTAAGTTACGACTCTTTGCTGCTTACTTCTATCAAGCCATAGGGAAAGTCTATGATGAATTTGGAAAACTCATCTCACTCTTACTCTATGGCTCGGACTTAATGGGGGAAGAAAACATCTTCCATAATTTCTTTTTTGTTCAATTCTGGACAAAAAAGAAAAGGAAAAAAGGAATTTATAGGGACAGTGTTACCCCCTATATCCCCTAGTTTATATTGTAGGAATAATAAAACAATTTAGCAGTCTGACACACTTACGTCCTTGCAAAGTAAATAATTATTATTGTAGTCGTAACCGTAGAATAGGATCCTAATCAAAATAAATACATTTGGTTCAGGCGCTATTAGCATGGTAAGAAAAGATTTTTTTTACAGACCAGAGGGGCTATCTAAATCCTAAAGTAAAGGCGAGCGATCGAAGTAGAAGTACCAACGGCTCAGTGTCATGAACCTTCTCCATCTGATTCAATAAGGGGGAATTAGCCTTCTTGTCAAATGGCTATCCTTGACAAAGGGTACCATTTATACCATAATCTACAATGTAGCGGGTATAGTTTAGTGGTAAAAGTGTGATTCGTTCTATTAATAACTGAATTTGAAATGATATACTTAAGGCATCCTTAAGTTTTTTATTTTTATATTCCGATGAAAACTTTAGTTCTTATAAAGGATTAAATCCTTTTCCTCTCAATAGCATATTGAGGAAGAATATACATTCTGGCGATTTGTATCCAAAGACTAATTTAAATTGCATCCAAAATAAAAATAGGATTATGAGTACAGAGTCGCGAAGCATAATTTTGCATTGGATTAAGTATTCCAATTTTGAAAATATGAGTAAAGGATCTATGGATGAAGATACAAAAAAGTTGATTTCCAATCGTAACTAAATCTTCTTAAAATAAGGAATAAGGAAGCCAAATAGCTAAAAAACGATAGTTTTGGTTTACTAGAACCATCCGCATATTGTTTCAGCTCGGTGGAAACCCAATTCTTTTCCTCAGGATCTCTTGAATGAAATTAGGGAACGAAGTAAGTAGATTAGATGAATTTAGATAGAATTTCTATCTCCTACTCTATAAGGATCATCTAGAAAGCGGAGAGCTTTGGTTCCATTCAAATAGAAAAGCTGACATAGATGTTAAGTGGTGAGAATATCCATAAAGGAGCCGAATGAAATCAAAATTTCATGTTCGGTTTTGAATTAGAGACGTTAAAAATAATCAACCAACGTCGACTATAACCCCTAGCCTTCCAAGCTAACGATGCGGGTTCGATTCCCGCTACCCGCTCCATTCTGTATAAAAGGAGTATTCTATTTGTCTAGACATGTTAGAGGCTTGTATTCAAGCCTTTTTTGTCCACCAGTTTCTGGTACTCCAGAGCGGAGTAGAGCAGTTTGGTAGCTCACGAGGCTCATAACCTTGAGGTCACGGGTTCGATTCCCGTCTCCGCACTTAGCAGTCTGTATAAAAGGACTATTCTATTTCTCTAGATATGTATGGTAGAGGGGCGTATCCAACCCTTTTTTATTCATTAGTTCCCGGCCCTAGAGGGCAAAATTGAGCAGTTTGCGAAGTCACTTGCCTTCAAAAAAAGAAGGCGCAAGGCCTCTCCCTACCCTGCAGAAAATAAAAATGAAACGAAAGGGACAGTCTACCTCTCCCTTCCCTTTAAAAAAAGTTTGCCCGTTGTTTGTCTCAGTTAATACCCAATTTTTGGAGCTCTGTTGGCGAGTTCTATTTCTGCCTCTGGAGCGCCCTCTTTTTTTGAGTGGGATGCAAAGGAAGGGTAAGATAGTAAGGGATACGGCACTAGACTAACACCTAATTAATACTTAATTTAATATAAGTAGTTAAACAGTTAACTAGACTAAACTTTTTATCATAGTACTTTGATAAATTAAGCGGGCGAGCGGCGGGAATCGAACCCGTATCTTCTCCTTGGCAAGGAGATATTTTACCATTGAACTACGCTCGCTACGGTATATATTTTATAGCGTATATCCGCCTGGGTCGACCTTCTATGTCTGGGTCGACCGTTTCATTTCATTTTCTATTATATTAGAGTTTTCCTTTTTTTATTATCTGTCAATGAATATTCTAATGGGAATGGAATTTCATAATACTGAAAGAGAAGAGCTAGCAATTCGGAACGCAAATTGCGTTTTAATACGTCTCACTATTCTAATTTTTTAGAAGAAATGGCCTTTATTATTTCTTTTTTATGGGGTTAATAAATATTAACCAAATTTCATTTAAGAAATGAGAGAATTCAGAATAGCTACGAGAAAGACTAGTCCAATCCATAATGATGTACCGGAAAATACAACATTTTTATTATTTGACCAACCATCAGGAGAAGCAAATACAAGGGGTACACTAATTACTAAGACTGAGGAAGTCGCAATTAATGCAAAAACAGCTAATTGGAAAGCAATAGTCATATTTCTAATCCTCCAAGCTACCATCAAATAAAGTTGACTACATATTTGATCCCTCACTAAACCAAAATTGTAAAAAAATACAAGAAGTAGGAGGGGTTTAATCATGAATCCATTGATTCTTCTCTTTAATTCAAATTTATTACTTAAACCGCTTTTTTATTTGGATATGGGGGTGAGAAGAGATTATTTACTCTTTATTTCACAAGCGGGTATAGCGGATCCTGTATCCGTGTATACAGTATACAGAGATATATCGAAAAGGAACTTGTATCTGATATCTTTCTAGAGGCTAATAAATCTTTTTATTTTTTATATGGCTATGTTCTATTTGTAGGAGTAAAATAAGGATTAGGCTGTGGAGAGATGGCTGAGTGGTTGATAGCTCCGGTCTTGAAAACCGGTATAGTTCTAGGAACTATCGAGGGTTCGAATCCCTCTCTCTCCTTTTGCTTATTGAATACGTTTGTTTCTTTCATTTTTATTTATTTTTTTTTTCTGTCCCTTATCTTTCTTTCATAAAAAGGAATGAATGGCTCGGCTAGATGGAATAACCGAGCCAGAACAGAAAAAAAGTAGAACAGGTATAAATAAGAAAATCTTAGTTAAGAGGGTTCATGTAAAGAACAGGTTCCAAATCACGATCGATTCCCTTTTCAAAACCTGCTGCAGCAGCTCGGGCTCTTCCTGCATGCCATAAATGGCCCACAAAAAAGAAGAATCCTAGAACAAAATGAGAAGTTGATAACCAACTTCTAGGAGAGACATAATTAACTGCATTGATCTCGGTAGCTACGCCACCCACGGAATTTAAAGAGCCTAAAGGAGCGTGGGTCATATATTCTGCTGAGCGTCGTTCTTGCAAGGTTGTATGTCTTTTTTCAACCTACTCAAGTCCAAACCGTTGGGGCCCCTTAGAGGTTCTAACCATGGAGCACGAAGGTCCCAAAAACGCATAGTTTCCCCTCCAAAGATAACCTCCCCAGTTGGGGAACGCATTAGATATTTACCTAAACCTGTGGGTCCTTGAGCGGATCCCACATTAGCTCCAAGACGCTGGTCTCTAACTAGAAAAGTAAATGCTTGAGCTTGAGAAGCTTCTGGCCCGGTGGGTCCATAAAACTCACTCGGATAAGCTGTATTATTGAACCATACAAAACAACAAGCGATAAAACCAAAGACAGATAAAGCAGCTAAACTATAAGACAAGTAAGCTTCTCCAGACCATACAAATGCACGGCGAGCCCATGCGAAGGGTTTGGTTAAAATATGCCAAATTCCGCCAAATACACAAATAAAACCCAACCATACATGCCCACCAATTATATCTTCTAAATCATCTACACTAACAATCCACCCTTCTCCACCAAAAGGAGATTTTAGTAAATAACCAAATATAACACTGGGACTAAGGGTCAAATTGGTAATTTTTCTTACATCTCCCCCCCCAGGGGCCCAGGTATCATATACACCGCCAAAATAAAGAGCCTTGAGTACTAGAAGAAAAGCACCTAGACCTAACAAAATTAAGTGAATACCCAAAATTGTAGTCATTTTATTTCTATCTTTCCAGACATAACCAAAGAATGGAAAAGATTCCTCAAGAGTCTCGGGTCCCAGAAGCGCGTGATAAATGCCACCGAAGCCTAAGACTGCGGAGGAAATTAGGTGAAGTACGCCAGATACAAAGTACGGAAAAGTATCTAGAACTTCCCCCCCTGGCCCTACTCCCCAACCTAGAGTAGCTAAGTGTGGAAGTAAAATCAACCCTTGTTCATACATGGGCTTTTCTGGTACGAAATGGGCCACTTCAAATAGGTTCATTGCTCCGGCCCAGAATACGATTAATCCGGCATGAGCTACATGAGCTCCAAGCAGTTTACCGGACAAATTGATAAGTCTGGCATTCCCAGCCCACCAAGCAAAGCCGGTGGTTTCTTGGTCACGACCAGCTAAAACGAAAGTTCCATTAAAGAGCGTTTCCACGTGGTAGAACCTCCTCAGGGAATATAAGATTTTCATGAGGCTGATCCTGAGCTGCCATCCACGCACGAATACCCTCGTTTAAAAGAATATTTTTGGTGTAGAAAGTCTCAAATTCAGGATCTTCCGCTGCACGGATTTCCTGGGAAACAAAGTCATAGGCACGTAAGTTCAGAGCCAAGCCAACTACGCCAATAGCACTCATCCATAAACCGGTGACGGGTACAAATAGCATAAAGAAATGTAACCAACGTTTATTGGAAAAAGCAACACCAAAGATTTGGGACCAAAAGCGGTTAGCAGTGACCATTGAATAAGTTTCTTCAGCTTGAGTTGGGTTAAAAGCACGGAAGGTATTTGCACCATCACCGTCCTCAAATAGAGTGTTTTCTACGGTCGCTCCATGAATAGCGCATAGCAGAGCCGCACCTAATACTCCGGCAACTCCCATCATATGAAATGGGTTCAACGTCCAATTATGAAATCCTTGGAAGAAAAGGATGAATCGAAATATCGCTGCTACGCCAAAACTCGGCGCAAAGAACCAACCAGATTGCCCCAGTGGATAAATAAGGAATACAGAAACAAAAACAGCAATTGGACCAGAGAATGAGATTGCATTATAAGGCCGCAATTGAACAGACCGAGCAAGTTCAAATTGGCGTAACATGAAACCTATTAGTGCAAAAGCCCCGTGGAGAGCTACAAAAGTCCATAGACCGCCTAATTGACACCAACGAGTAAAATCTCCTTGTGCTTCGGGCCCCCATAGTAGCAACAAAGAGTGTGCTAAACTATTGGCAGGGGTAGAAACTGCTGCGGTTAAGAAATTACAACCTTCCAAATAGGAACTAGCCAATCCATGGGTATACCAAGAAGTTACAAAAGTTGTCCCTGTAAACCAACCCCCTAAAGCGAAATAAGCACAAGGAAAGAGCAATAGGCCAGACCATCCTACAAAAACGAAACGGTCCCTTCGTAACCAGTCATCCATAGTATCAAATAGATCATTTTCTTCTTTAGGAATTCTACCAAGGGCTATAGTCATAGTGATCCTCCTATTCAATTACTTCAACCATTTCCGAGCACCTCATATCACTTTCCAAGGCATATGATAGTTTTATTATCTGTGGACGATTTCTTTCTCGTTCAATGCCCTTTTTCAATGGTCTCGAAGAGAGAAATTTCCCATTTTTATCTATGGAGTCACAGTCACAACCGAGGTCGTGGTAAATCCATGAATTTGATTCGATTTGTTTTTCTTATACTATTTATTTGTTTTTCTTATACTATAGAAATAGAAATAAATTGTTTTTCTTATACTATAGAAAGAAATAAACCTTTGAATTCAGCATTATTCCAAGACTCCTATTTCAAAGTCTATCTTTTAAGGGAAAAATGCAAATAAAAGTAACCCTTCTTTTCCCATTCCCTCTCTATTGCATGGGTGGAAGAACTAAAATAATAGAGGATTCTGAAAAAAAAAAATGGACCTTCGAAATCCAATTTTATGTGTAGCGCAAAGGAGTTGCGATTTCTTCTTATTCCTATAGAACATCTAGTAACAAGAATATGAAATCGTAAATAGCGAAAAATTCTTGTCTTGCGCGGTCTAAGTCTAAGGAAATAAAAAAAATTCGCTTATACAATTTCATCTACATCGAATTTATATATCAGAATAGCGGATAGAGGCATCATTAAAGGAGTCAGGTCTACTTACTTTATGCTTCTTTCCAATTTTATGGTGGATTTGATAAGAACCCTTTTTGCTTTCTTGATAAATAATCGACAAAAAAAGCGTTTTTTTTATATAACCTGCTTGTTTTATTATAATTATAACAAGTCCTATATGGAAATGCCCGCTAAAGAGAAAATCTATTTGATTGTCTCTCGGCCAATATCGATTTTTAGAAAGAAAAAACAAGAATTTTCTTCTTTTTTTATTAACATTAAGAAAAAAGAATATAATTAAAATGGAATTGGCAATATAATTTTTATAGACTTTTGAAAGAAAAAAAAGGGGTTTTTTGCAACCGTTATTTCTTATTTCTTGCCTATATCATATCACGGAAACCTTTCGCTTTGGAACGTGGAGAGATGGCTGAGTGGACTAAAGCGGCGGATTGCTAATCCGTTGTACAATTTTTTTGTACCGAGGGTTCGAATCCCTCTCTTTCCGCTCCCTTGGATCATTTGGGACTTTCGAATTGGAAAGAATTCTGACCCCCGGATTTTCTCATAGATAAATGTACGAAACAAATCCAATAAGAAAAAAAAAAACTGAATTTTTACTCCTCGCGTCCAGGATTCCGTCCTGGGTCATTAGATAAGAATCCAAAGATAAAGAGTGAAACAAAGAATATCACTACTGTATAAACAAAAAGTTTGAGAGTAAGCATTACATAATCTCCAAGATTTTTTTTTAAGGAATAGATTACCAGTTTTTCCTTACCACACGGATCCACTAGGATGGTTTTTTTTTATACCTAAAAATGCAAAAAAGAATTCTTGAAAAAAATTGCAAGAATTCTTTTATAATAAGCACTCTTATCAATAGCAAAAATAGGGTTAGGTGGTTAGGTATTGTGTAGGTACCTTTAGGTACCTGCTCAACCTAGGTGCAGGGGAGTAGAAAGGCTGATCCAAATTTATTGCTGTAGCTACCCATTCAATGTAGAAGAATTTAAATTTTAGAATCGAAGGTTCATAATATAAAAATATAAAACTTCTCGGCTTTTACCCATTTTAAAATTTTTTTGGAATGAACACATCATTCAATTTGGCATACAGAGTACTAAAGATTTCATCGAAAACTTACAGCAGCTTGCCAAACAAAGGCTAATAGAAAAAAGAATAGAGGTATAACAGGCATAATATCCACGATTGGATTGAAAATAGCATAAGCTTCGGGTAATTTGGCAAAGAAAAAACTAGTAGGATAAAGAACAGAATTAAAACAGATACAGGTTAAACTAAGTATATTAGGCATAACAAGCATTTCATTCTTGTAGAGTAAATAATTGGATTTTTCTTGAGTTATTTTTTTAAGGGAAAGAAGGAAAAGGCAGATTCAAAATCTTTTTTCTTCGGACTTTCCCAAACACAAAATACCTCCTTGTATTCGCACTCTCAAATGAGAGTGGAATAAATTCGACTTTCATATAATATCTTAATAGAATTCCATGTAATGATCAATGCATTTTTTTGATTCTATATTATCCGCATGTGTAGAATACTAGCAAGAGAATATCCCTCCTTTTTTATGTAATTGAAATGGTATTGACGAATAACAAATAAACATACTAGTGTTTATTAGTGTCGCATAAAACCCGAAATGGGGCGTGGCCAAGTGGTAAGGCAGCGGGTTTTGGTCCCGTTACTCGGAGGTTCGAATCCTTCCGTCCCAGATTGTTTCTGATGAAACAAACGGTGAAATCATATAGTATTCCGTACGAGACAAAAGTTTATTAAAGAGAATAATGATATCTTATTCTTTCTCAGAAAACATAATAAAGTCTTAAGTCCAGTCAAATTGACTATCTTTATTTTCATGAAAAAATGGGATCTATCAAGCACATTCAGGATATGCCTCTACTATAAAATCACTTAGTCATATTTTTTTCTTCCTTTTGGTATTCGAGTTGAAGAAGTACGAGAATTCTATAACTACCAAAAACTTTCAATCTTTTCATTGGAATAGTTTATTTAGTTATTATAGTTAATTGTTTTTGGTACTGAAAAAATATATTACTACTAGAATTCTAATTCTAGTAATTAAATTAATTAAACTTTTTTGGAGGTTGATAGTTTATTTATTGAGGAAGAGTCAATCCTTCTTTTCTCACTTCAAGATTGATCATCTCGAGCCATCCGTTGAGGGTGGAAATTTAAGAATAAATAAGTTTTAAGCAAACTTGTTTAGTCGTCTTTTTCAAACTATGTTTCATTCATATGATAGAATTTTAATATGGGTTTAAATAAATTGGATCTTGGCGGAGGCTTCCCGGATAAATACTTACTTTCTTTTATCCATATTGCTCCATAGATAGCAAGTTTTAATTAGTATAAAAAAACTAAACCAATGACTATTCATGATTCCATCCATATTGGATCAATTCTCTATACCACTTTGCAATGAAAAGAGGAATGTTTGTTATGGTAAAACTTCGTTTAAAACGATGTGGTAGAAAGCAACGTGCGACTTGAAGGACATGATCGATTGTGGATTTTGCTATCCATCATTTTCCATAGTAATGAAAATGCTCTTGGCTCGACATAGCCTGTTCTATTCGTTCCGAACCAAATTTGCGCTGGGTTTAAGTAACATAGTACACGATGGAGCTCGAGAGGACAGAATTTTTTTTATCAAGGGAAAGAATCTAGGGTTAGTGAAAACTAATAAATTAGGCCAACTTTGTCAGTCTATCCTTAATATAGAAATAAATCGAAAGGTTAAAATAAGAAGAAAGTCCAATAAAAGTATATCAGAATCAATCCCTCTTATTAGATTTCTATAGAAGAGATAAATGCTTTATCGAAGGAAATAAGAAAAAAGGGTATGTTGCTACTCTTTTGAAAGAAAAAAATAGGAATTCCCGAAGTAATGTCTAAACCCAAGGATTTCACAAATCAAAGATAAAGGATTCCAGAACAAGTAAACACAATTTTCAATTGTCTCAACAACAGAGTTGGATTAGAATAAGGAATAAAAGTCAATTCGTTCGAAATGAGACAAAGAAAAGAGTTTAAAGACGACTCAAAAATTTTGGAAGGATTTTGCCTTCGAAGTTTGTCAGGCAAAATTAGCCCACTTGAGTCATGAGTATAAATGAAATTTGTTTTTTCTGTAAGGAAATTAATGCACGTCATAGTCTAATTTCTATTATTATCGACAGAAATTCGAATCATTTTCTCGAGCCGTATGAGGAGAAAACCTCATATACGTTTCTAGGGGGGGGCGTTGTTTATCTACATCTATCCCAATAAGCTGTCTATCGAATCGTTGCAATTGATGTTCGATCTCGAAGAGAAGGAAGAGATCTTCAAAAAGTAGGTTTTTATGATCCGATAAAGAATCAAACTTGTTTAAATGTTCCAGCTATTCTCTATTTCCTTGAAAAGGGTGCTCAACCAACAAGAACTGTTTATGATATTTTAAGGAAGGCAGAATTCTTTAAAGAAAAAGAAAGAACTTTGAGTTAATTGAAGAACTAAATGAATCAAAAAATAGGATAGGAGAAGATTATTAGTATTCCTAGTTGTCTAATTATTTAGACACAATTTACCTCTTTTTTAATCCTATTTGGATTTATATTATATCGTGCCAATCCAACATAAGCCCCTATTTTATTTACTTTTTCTATCTAATTTGTTTTCTTACCATTGTATTTCCATTGACAAAGGTCTATTGAACAAATAGAATTTGTAGATAGATGGGTCTCTTTATCCTCACTCCATATTCAATTTTTCCGCCTACACTTCGCTCAAATGATAAGGGTGTTCCTCTTGCATGTATTCTCATACAATATAATATATATTTTTTATAATATATATTTTTTGTTAATAAAAATCGCTAAAAATAAGGAGAATTTGGCCATCGTGATTAGGGTCGCTCTTTTTTTAACTTTACTTTAGTGGAATTTCACCGGACCTGTTCGTTTTGGCATTTGAGTGTTTTTCATGGTCGATAAAAAAAATCTTTTGATGTCTTGCTAGTTCAATGTTTTGACAGAAGCGCGCGGTGTAATTCCATTGATTTTTGGATTTCGATCGTATCTAAGATCCTTTTTTTATCTGGGTTGCTAACTCAATGGTAGAGTACTCGGCTTTTAAGTGCGACTATGATCTTTTACACATTTGGATGAAACAACAAATTCGTCCAGACTCTTGGTAGAGTCTAGAAGACCACGACTGATCCTCAAAGGTAATGAATGGAAAAAATAGCATGTCGTAATAAAATCAATCTTTTTTGAATGGAATCCAAAATTACGATTTTCTGGGTCTAATGAATAAATGGATAGAGCCTGGCTCCAATTCTGGTAAAATAAAAAGCAACGAGCTGAACTTCCTAATTGGAATGATTCCCCGCTCTAATTAGACGTTAAAAATAGATTAGTGCCGGATGCGGGGAAAGGTTGGGTTTTCCTATGAGTGGACCCTTTATTTTTTCTTTTTTTTTTTAGAAATCCTAATTATTCTTGATTATGGATTGAATAAGGGATGTTATGGATTGAATGTGTAAAAGAAGCAGTATATTGATAAAGAGGCTGTATTCCAAAGTCAAAAGAGCGATTGGCCTGCAAAAATAAAAAACTTGTTCTGTTCTTTTTTTTTAATTAGAACAAACATAAACTAATTGGGTAGAAAAGGAGCAGAAAAAGATCTGTGGATTAGACTCCCTTTCTTTCCAGGGTTTGTATTAAAAATGCAACACCCTGTTCTGACCATATTGCACTATGTATCATCATTCGATAAACCGAGAAATGCTTCTTCTCTCTGATTCAAGTAGAAATACAAATGGAAAAATTCGAAGGGTATTCAGAAAAACATAAATCTCGTCAACAATACTTTGTCTACCCACTTCTCTTTCAGGAATATATTTATGCATTTGCCCACCATTATGGATTAAATGGTTCTGAACCTGTGGAAATAGTTGTTAGTTGTAATAACAAGAAATTTAGTTCACTACTTGTGAAACGTTTAATTATTCGAATGTATCAGCAGAATTTTTTGGATAACTCGGTTAATCATCCTAACCAAGATCGATTATTGGATTACAAAAATTATTTTTATTCTGAGTTTTATTCTCAGATTCTATCTGAAGGGTTTGCGATCGTTGTGGAAATCCCATTCTCGCTACGGGAATTTTTTTGTCTGAAAGAAAAAGAAATACCAAAGTTTCAGAATTTACGCTCTATTCATTCAATATTTCCCTTTTTAGAAGACAAATTTTTGCATTTGGATTATCTATCACATATAGAAATACCCTATCCTATCCATTTGGAAATCCTGGTTCAACTCCTTCAATACCGTATCCAAGATGTTCCATCTTTGCATTTATTGCGATTCTTTCTCAACTATTATTCGAATTGGAATAGTTTTATTACTTCAATGAAATCCATTTTTTTTTTTCAAAAAGAAAATAAAAGACTATTTCAATTCCTATATAACTCTTATGTATCAGAATATGAATTTTTTTTGTTGTTTCTTCGTAAACAATCTTCTTGCTTACCATTAGCATCTTCTGGAACTTTTCTGGAACGAATCCACTTTTCTAGGAAGATGGAACATTTTGGGATAATGTACCCTGGTTTTTCTCGGAAAACCCTATGGTTCTTTATGGATCCTCTTATGCATTATGTTCGATATCAAGGAAAGGCAATTCTTGCATCAAAAGGCACTTTTTTTTTGAAGAAGAAATGGAAATGCTACCTTATCAATTTCTGGCAATATTATTTCTGTTTTTGGACTCAGCCGCGAAGAATCCATATAAACCAATTAGCAAACTCTTGCTTCGATTTTATGGGGTACCTTTCAAGTGTACAAAAAAGTTCTTTGTTAGTAAGGAATCAAATGCTGGAGAATTCATTTCTAATAGATACTCGAATGAAAAAATTCGATACCATAGTCCCCGCTACTCTCCTCATAGGATACTTATCAAAAGCTCAATTTTGTACTGGATCGGGGCATCCTATTAGTAAACCCATTTGGACAGATTTATCAGATTGGGATATTCTTGATCGATTTGGTCGGATATGTAGAAATCTTTTTCATTATCATAGTGGATCTTCGAAAAAACGGACTTTGTATCGACTAAAGTATATACTTCGACTTTCATGTGCTAGAACTTTAGCTCGTAAACATAAAAGCACGGTACGAACTTTTATGCAACGATTGGGTTCGGCATTTTTAGAAGAATTTTTTATGGAAGAAGAGCAAGTTTTTTCTTTGATGTTCACCAAAACAACTCTTTTTTCTTTCTGTGGATCACACACTGAGCGTATTTGGTATTTGGATATTATACGTATCAATGACCTGGTCAACCCTCTTAATTAATCATTAGACGAAATTAAGAAACAGGAAAGGGTTGATAAATGATCAAGAAAAAACTTTTCTATTTTTCATTCTGAAATGTTCTTTTTATTATAATAAAGAGTAGGTGAATCAACTTACTAATTAAAAAAATTAGTAGAACTTCCTCTTTGGAATAGAAATTGGCTATTTCTACATAGGGAAAGTCGTGTGCAATGAAAAATGCAAGCACGATTTGGGGAGGGATTTTTCTCTATTGTAACAAGGAAGAATTATCTACTCCATCCGACTAGTTCCGGGTTCGAGTCCCGGGCAACCCATATAGAAAAGACCCATCAAAGTTTTTCACTTTGACTCACTTCATTTACAAATACAAAATTATTGGTTTGGTTAATTTAGTTATATGGATAGCTAATCTTTGGGCTGACTTGGTTGACATTGGTATATAGTCTATGTTATACTGTTAAATAACAAGCCTTCTATTATCTATATTCTAGTTAATACGTGTGCTTGGGAGTCCTTGCAATTTGAATAAACCAAGATCTTACCATGACTGCAATTTTAGAGAGACGCGAAAGTACAAGCCTGTGGGGTCGCTTCTGCAACTGGATAACTAGCACTGAAAATCGTCTTTACATCGGATGGTTCGGTGTTTTGATGATCCCTACCTTATTGACCGCAACTTCTGTATTTATTATCGCCTTCATCGCTGCCCCTCCAGTAGATATTGATGGTATTCGTGAGCCTGTTTCTGGTTCTTTACTTTATGGAAACAATATTATCTCTGGTGCTATTATCCCTACTTCTGCGGCGATCGGATTGCACTTTTACCCAATTTGGGAAGCTGCATCTGTTGATGAGTGGTTATACAATGGTGGTCCTTATGAGCTAATTGTTCTACACTTCTTACTTGGTGTAGCTTGTTATATGGGTCGTGAGTGGGAACTTAGTTTCCGTCTGGGTATGCGTCCTTGGATTGCTGTTGCATATTCAGCTCCTGTTGCAGCTGCTACTGCTGTTTTCTTGATTTACCCTATTGGTCAAGGAAGCTTTTCTGATGGTATGCCTTTAGGAATCTCTGGTACTTTCAACTTTATGATTGTATTCCAGGCAGAGCACAACATCCTTATGCATCCATTCCACATGTTAGGTGTAGCTGGTGTATTCGGCGGTTCCCTATTCAGTGCTATGCATGGTTCCTTGGTAACCTCTAGTTTGATCAGGGAAACTACTGAAAATGAATCCGCTAATGAGGGTTACAAATTTGGTCAAGAGGAAGAAACTTATAATATTGTGGCTGCTCATGGTTATTTTGGCCGATTAATCTTCCAATATGCTAGTTTCAACAACTCTCGTTCTTTACACTTCTTCTTGGCTGCTTGGCCTGTAGTAGGAATCTGGTTCACTGCTTTAGGTATTAGTACTATGGCTTTCAACCTAAATGGTTTCAATTTCAACCAATCTGTAGTTGATAGTCAAGGTCGCGTTATTAATACTTGGGCTGATATCATCAACCGTGCTAACCTTGGTATGGAAGTAATGCACGAACGTAATGCTCACAACTTCCCTCTAGACTTAGCTGCTGTTGAAGTTCCATCTATTAATGGATAAGGTTTTTCTGCTAACATATAAGAATTTTTGAAGACAGAAATACCCAATATCTTGTTCTAGCAAGATATTGGGTATTTCTGTCTTTATTTTGAATCTTTTTTTCTTCTTAATCTTTCTATTCAGAATTCAGTTAACGACGAGATTTAGTATCCTTTCTTGCATTTTCATAACTCGTGAAATGCCGAGTAGGCACGAATTCCCCCAATTTGCGACCTACCATAGGATTTGTTATGTAAATAGGTATATGTTCCTTTCCATTATGAATCGCGATTGTATGGCCAACCATTGTGGGTAGAATGCTAGATGCCCGGGACCACGTTACTATTGTTTCTTTCTCCTCCTTCATATTGACCTTTTCTATCTTTGCCAATAAATGATGAGCTACAAAAGGATTCGTTTTTTTTCGTGTCACAGCTGATTACTCCTTTTTTCCTTTTTAAAGAGTGGCATTCTATGTCCAATATCTCGATCGAAGTACGGAGGTCAGAATAAATAGAATAATGATCAATGGAAAAAAGAAAAAAATCCTTTAGCTGGATAAGGGGCGGATGTAGCCAAGTGGATCAAGGCAGTGGATTGTGAATCCACCATGCGCGGGTTCAATTCCCGTCGTTCGCCCATCGCATTATTGCAAATTCCAAAAATGCAATTTTCCATATTCCTAGTTACGTATTTACTTACGGCGACGAAGAATAAAACTATCGCTATATTTTTTCCTTTTCCTAGTTCTTCTTCCAAGCGCAGGATAACCCCAAGGGGTTGTGGGTTTTTTTCTACCAATGGGAGCTTTCCCTTCACCGCCCCCATGGGGGTGGTCCACAGGGTTCATAACTACCCCTCTTACTACGGGGCGTTTACCTAGCCAACACTTAGATCCGGCTCTACCCAAACTTTTTTGGTTCACCCCAACATTACCCACTTGTCCGACTGTTGCTAAGCAGTTTTGGGATACTAAACGGACCTCCCCAGATGGTAATCTTAAAGTGGCCGATTTACCCTCTTTTGCAATGAGTTTCGCTACAGCACCTGCTGCTCTAGCTAATTGCCCACCCCTTCCACGTGTGATTTCTATGTTATGCATGGCCGTGCCTAAGGGCATATCGGTTGAAGTAGATTCTTCTTTTCTCTCAAAAAACCCCTTCCCAAACTGTACAAGCTTCTTCCAAAGCATACGGCTTTCTAGATGTATATGACGATCTCTAGACAGATGGATCTTATATGAATCATATGATGAAGTACCACATGAGTGGATATATAGGAAAGGAATCCAAATCTGCCGAATCGCTCATGTTATGATCTTCTACATCCTAGGTCTCTGCGTTCCGTCATCTGGCTTATGTTCTTCATGTAGCATTCAGATCGAATGACTCTATGAAATTACGTCGATACTTCCACATATTATGGGTAACGTAGGAGACATCCCTATTTTCCCCCGGGGGTCTTAATTACCACTGCTTAGCTTTCAATTTGCCTCTGACCATCAAATTAAATGTGAATAACCCGTCCTCCTCTCTTTGAAACAAGGGGCGCTTCCGGTTCTGTGCGTGCTTCAAACAATTTTGTCTTCTCCATATTACCATATCTCTAGAGCCAATAATTTTCTATGAGGAACTACTGAACTCAATCACTTGCTGCCGTTACTCAACAGTTTTCTGTTGAGGTCTATCCCGTAGAGGTAGTCAAATTGGATCAGTGATCGATTTCTAGGTTTCGTCGTAAACCTAATTGGTTACTTCCAATTACGTAAATCAATAGTTCAAACCGCACTCAAAGGTAGGGCATTTCCCATTGATATAGGAACTTTTGTACCAGAAACAATAGTATCTCCAATTATAGCCCCTCTGGGATGTAAAATATATCTCTTCTCACCATCCCCATAGTGTATGAGACAAATGTATGCATTTCGATTAGGGTCGTATTCTATGGTTACGATTCTACCAGATATGTCTTTTTGATTCCGTCGAAAATCTATTTTACGGTATAGGCGCTTATGACCTCCCCCTCTATGCCTTGCGGTAATGATTCCTCTGGAATTACGACCTTTACCACAACGGTGCCGTCCATGGATCAAATTATTTCGTGGATTGGATTTCACTTGCCTGTCTACGGTTCCCTTGCGTGTGCTCGGGATAGGTGTTTTGTATAAATGTTTCGCCGTATTATTAAGTATTCTCCTTTAGTTTTTTTCTCTATCTAGAAGTGGAATAGAATAACCCGGTTGAAGGGTAATGATCATACGTCTGTAATGCATTGTATGGCCCAGAATAGGTCCTATTCTTCTACCTTTTCCAGGTAGTCGATGGCTATTCACAGCTACCACCTTAACACCAAAGAAGAGTTCGACCCAATGCTTTATTTCTGTCTTAGTGAATCCCGATTCGACATTAAAAGTATATTGATTCTTTCCCAATAAACGAAGACTTTTTTCTGTAAATACTGCGTATTTGATTCCATCCATAAATCGACTTTCCCTCCTATGCTCTGAGTTCCAGTATCGATAAGAATTCGAGTTCTTATTGTTCTTATGTTATGGTATGAATATACCATACCAATTCGTTATGTATGGATGATGGATGAGATTCCATGGATAGAGAGCCAGTTCCAATAGACTTATGGAATGTTCCCGTTCGTGTGCATCCAGCAGGAATTGAACCCGCAAATTTACCAATTATGAGTTGGGCGCTTTAACCATTCAGCCATGGATGCTTAACAGGGATCATCGTACATCGTAAATAACCAATTTTCATATAGAAAGACATATCATAGAAAAATGAAATCGAAAATATTCCGAGATGGCAAATATTCGGAGATGACTATGAAAACACCTCTCTGGATCCTCGAATTGAAAGAGAGATTGAGAGGGATCAAGAATCCTAATTCTCGCTATTTGGAATGGATCCAATTCTATTGAGTCTGACTCATAGTGATCATTTCTCTTTAGCAAAGAATGACCTTGGTTATCAAAGGATTGAACAACCGGGATCCATTTACTTATGATACCTAGTTGGCATTGATAACAAGGATCTAATGAATTATGAGTTTAATAGATCCTCTTTAGCAGAAAGACGTATATTCCTTGCTCATTATCAGACAATCACTTATTCCCAAACCTCGTGTGGGACTAATCGTTTTCATTTACCATCTCATGGAAAACCCTTTTCGTTCCGCTTAGCCCTATCGGGTATTTTAGTGATAGGTTCTGTAGGAACTGGACGATCCTATTTGGTCAAATACCTAACGAAAAATTACGATTTTCCTTTCATTAAGGTACGAGGGCTTCTTATTCCACAAGAACGAAAGCACCTTTTCATTCTTTCATATACTAGGGGTTTTTACTTGGAAAAGACAATGTTCCATACTAAAGGATTCGGGTCCATAACCACGAGTTCCAGTGCACTAGATCTTGTAGCACTTAGCAACGAAGCCCTATCCATTAGTATTCCACATAAGAAATCCATTCTAGAAAAAAATACAATTAGATTAGCTCTTCATAGACAAACTTGGGGTTTGCGAGCCAAGGTAAGATCGGCTCGGGATCATGGGACCCTTTTCTATCAGATAGGAGGGGCTCTTGTACAAAATAGACTTACTAAGTAATAACCCCATAGAATCTATCTATATAAAGATAAAGAGGCAATCGTGTCAGGAAGCGGGTTTTTCTTTGGCCAAAAGGTACTTCGAACTTGGAACGAGCATGAAGAGATTAACGAGACTTCTTTCTCTTTTGAGTTTTTCTGGCGGACCTGCCGCGCAAGATCTTTGGTCTTCCCCTGGAACCGATGAAAAAAAGTGGATCGCTTCTTATGTACTCGCTCAGAATGATTCTTCTCTATCTATAGTTCATGGCCTATTAGAAGTAGAAGGTGCTCTGGTGCAATCCTTACCGACAGAAAAAGATTGCAGTCAGGTTGATAATAGTCGAGTGACATTACTTCGTCGGTCCGAACTAAGGAATCTGTTAGAAATGTTTTGAAATGGATATTGTTCTCTCTTTGATCAGGGATTGCTATATGAAAAGAAGTGGAGTTTGAAAAAGGGAACGGAATGCTCAAACCGGAACTGCTAGAGGAACGAATTTTCAATAGCATAACTTGGGCTCCTAGAATATGGCGCCCTTGGGACAATCTATTTGATTGCAGGGTTTTGTTCCGAAGCAAAGATATCCGCGGAGGCCGGTTCGTTCGTCCTATTCTGATATTCAGG
>NW_028259461.1:6396061-6406061 GCF_056163025.1 Triticum urartu | reverse complement strand
AGCTATTGAACTTAGGTATGCTCTTTCCTTTTGTCGAAGTGGAATCGTAGAACAGAATGTGATACGATGAGATAGAATGCAATAGAAATAGAAACAAGGATAGCGAACGGGTTACCTACTCCTAAGGGTCAAAGCAAGCCCTTTAATTCAATTCTTTATTCTTACATTAAAATTCTTACATTAAAGAATGAATAAAATCTCCCCAAGTAGGATTCGAACCTACGACCAGTCAGTTAACAGCCGACCGCTCTACCACTGAGCTACTGAGGAACAAGGGGGGATTCGACCTCCTAGAGTTCAACTCCCGCTCTCAACCCATGAACAATATGAGTCCGAAGCTTCTTTCGTAACTCCCATAATTTCTTCGTAGTGGCTCCGTTCCATGCCTCATTTCATAGGGAAGCCCAAAGTGGCTCTATTTCATTCTATTTCACTTCCTAGCACTTCCTATCATTTAATATCCATCCCTTTGGTCTTATTGACATAAGAGATGTCATTTATAGTCTATCTCTTTCTATATATGGAAAGTCAAGAAATTCTCATCGAAACATCGAGAAATTGTGCATATAGAAAACTCTAAAGAAAGAAAAAAAGGAGACCCATGCCATGATTTTCAAATCTTTTCTATTTAGTAGTCTAAGTTTCTCGATGAGGATAATTAATTCGGTCGTTGTGGTCGGACTCTATTATGGATTTCTGACTACATTCTCCATAGGTCCCTCTTAGATCTTCTTTCTCCAATCTTGGATTAGGGAAGAAGGAGATATTCGCGACTACTGGCGATTTCATTATGGGGCAGCTCATGATCTTCATATCGATCTATTATCCACCTCTGTATCTATTCTTTCTTAGCTAAACAGGTGGAAGATCTATCCAATTTGGTTATATTATATCATGGACTCGAAAAACGGATCTGAATTTGACTGAAATGCACGATCTTCACAGGTATCACTTTTCACGATACCTAAAAGGTGGAATAGCGATTTTCGAACCATTTCCTATAAGAGAATGGTTTCCATTACTTTGAGAAATGGATTCTTATATCAAACTATAGCTATTGCATTAAAGAAGAAAAGAAACTAATAGAAGTCGAAGACGCGGAATGATAGTGAATAGAGAGAAAGATTCTTCTGATTTTCTTGTTTCTATCTACTAGACGCCGTAGAGAATTGAGAATTTTCATGTCTTTCAATTCTCGTACTCGTAATTGGAAAGTTATGGAAGGAGACCCATCATTTTGCAATGAAAACAACATATAAAACTCTGGACAATTTCGAAATCAGGCCAAGCGTCTTAATACATATGCAAAAAAATTCATTATTGGCCCACCATTGATTAGAAGATTTAGCTTGTATGAATCGCTATTGGTTTGATACGAATAATGACAATCGTTTCAGTATGTTAAGGATACAGATGTATCCACAATTCATTTAGAGTTACTTAATAGTCTATTTCTTATACCATATCTCTATCCCGTGAAATTCTCGAGCCAAAAGATGGATGCATATGCTGTGTTTCATTTTGCTAAATGATATCAATTAAATGGTGTATCAATTCCATAAATTGCATATAGCAATAAATAAATCAGCAAAATTCTTTCTAATATTTTAGATAGAAGAAACATTTCTTCTATCTAAAATATTAGAAAGAATGTACCCTTCTATCCAAATCCAATTTGCATCGATAAAATAAATCCAAATTCCAGTAGTAGATGAATAATTGCAAATTTGTGTGTGTACGAGATTAGAATAACTTCAAAATAACTGACATAATTTTGTATTTTTCCTGATCAGAAAAATACATGAAAAAGAAAGGAGGTAGAAAAATTTTTGGATTTATGGTTAAAGAAGAAAAAGAAGAAAACAGGGGTTCTGTTGAATTTCAAGTATTCAGTTTCACCAATAAGATACGGAGACTTGCTTCACATTTGGAATTACACAAAAAAGATTTTTCATCGGAAAGAGGTCTACGAAGACTTTTGGGAAAACGTCGACGTTTGCTGGCTTATTTGGCAAAGAAAAATAGAGTACGTTATAAGAAATTAATCGGTCAGTTGAATATTCGGGAGCAGTAATTTAATCGTTCAAATTTTTTTCTTGTTTTATTATTTTTTTAGTAGTCTTATAGTAGTCTTAGATTTTTCATTTTGATGAGCCTCGCTTTGAGGAATTCATGGAATAATCCATTTTCATGGAATAATGAATTAAGGAAGAAAGGATATGAGTCTACCGCTTACAAGAAAAGATCTCATGATAGTCAATATGGGCCCTCAACACCCATCAATGCATGGTGTTCTTCGACTGATCGTTACTCTCGATGGTGAGGATGTTATTGATTGTGAACCCATATTAGGGTATTTACACAGAGGAATGGAAAAAATCGCGGAAAACCGAACTATTATACAATACTTACCTTATGTAACAAGGATATAGAGAGATTGTAGAAAGGGGATAGGATAGTTATTTTTGCAAGAGACTTGTTGTAAATTCCTTAACTTAAGAAAGAAAAAAGAATAAAAACACAGATACATAACATAAAAAAAAGAATAAATAAGACGAGATTCGACCTCCCCCTACATATTTAATTTCCTCTCCTATACAAAAACTAGCAAGACCCACTCCATTGGTAATTCCATCAATAACACCCTTATCAAAAAACTCCGTGAGTTCGGTTAACCCTCTTATACCGAGGGTAAAGACCCTAGTATAGAAAATATCTATATAACCACGATTATATGACCAACTGTATATATTTTTTTTTACTTGATCTAAAAATTCTTTTTTAGGATTTCCTTTGTAAAAAGAGTTTATTAAATCCAAATTCTGAAAAAAAGAATAAGCGGATCCATAGAAGATATATGCTATGAATAAACCAAAGATAGCTAGACTTACAGAAGAAATTGCATTAGTAATAAATTCATATGAATTTACAAAAGAATTAGAACTTTCCTGGGTAAAGTTTATTGAGGGAGTTAACCACTTTGATAATATGGTTAACTCTGCTATTCCATTACCAATTCCTCCATTATCAAAAGAGATTCCTATGAATCCAATGAACAAAGTGAAAAGTAGTAATATAAGAAGAGGAAATAACATAGTATTTCCCGTTTCATGCGGATAGGCAAAAGTTTTTTTAGCCCCAAAAGACGTAGTAAAGGATCCTATCCTATTTCTTGTATTACCTTGAATTTTTGGTATATTTTGTGAAAAAAAAGAAACTCCACTCTTCGTTGTTGATAAAACGAAATCCCTATTCACTCCTTTGGGTATCCTTTTTCCCCATAAGGATATTGAATACAAGGAACTCTCTTTAGTGCTACTGTAATTTTGAAAATGAACACGCAAATACCCATCAAATGTAAGTAAATATATCCGAAACATATAAAAGGCAGTTAATCCTGCAGTAAAGGAGGCTATTATTCCAAAAAAGGGCGAATACAACCAACTATTACTAAGGATTTCATCTTTGGACCAGAAGCAAGCAAGAGGTGGAATACCACAAAGAGAAAGTGTACCCCATAAAAAAGTAGTTCTTGTGATTGGAATGTATTTTCTTAAACCGCCCATAAGAACCATATTTTGACTTTTATCTGGTGAATATCCAACAAGAGGTTCCATTGAATGAATAACGGATCCGGATCCCAAGAACAATAAAGCTTTTGAATAAGCATGAGTGATCAAATGGAATAAAGCAGCTTGATAAGAACCTATACCTAGAGCTAACATCATATAACCCAATTGAGACATTGTAGAATAGGCTAAGCTTCTTTTAATATCTCTCTGAGCAAGAGCTAAAGTAGCTCCTAAGAATAGTGTTATTGTACCTACTAAAGAAATAAAACTCATTATCAAAGGTAAAGATATGAAAAGAGGAAGAAGTCGAGCTAGAAGAAAAATTCCCGCAGCAACCATAGTTGCTGCGTGTATAAGAGCCGAAATAGGAGTGGGCCCTTCCATAGCATCGGGTAACCATACGTGAAGAGGGAATTGTGCGGATTTCGCAACTGCACCAAGGAATAATAAAAAAGCACACAAAGTAGTAAGTAAAGAGTTAATTCCATTATTAGGAATCCAGTTATTAGCTATTTTGAACAAATCCCTAAACTCTAAACTACCTGTTATCCAAAAAAAACCTAAAATTCCTAATAATAGACCAAAATCCCCTACACGATTAGTTACAAAAGCTTTTTGACAAGCACTCGCTGCGATTGGTCGTGTAAACCAAAAGCCTATCAATAAATAAGAACACATTCCCACGAGTTCCCAAAAAAAATAAATTTGTATCAAATTGGAGCTAGTAACCAATCCCAACATGGAAGTATTGAAAAAACTTATATAAACAAAAAATCTCAAATATCCTTCATCGTGAGACATATAACCATCACTATAAATAAGAACCAGGATTCCTACAGTAGTAATTAGTATTAACATAATAGAAGTAAGTGGGTCAATCAAGTATCCAAATTCTAAAGAAAAATCATTATTGACGGTCCAAGACCATAGATATTGATAGATCGAACTTCCATTTATTTGTTGAATAGACAGTTGAACTGAGAATACCATAGCTATACTTAAGAGTAAAACACTAGGAAAAGCCCATATGCGACGAAGATTTTTTGTTGCTGTCGGAATAAGAATAAGGCCAAATCCCATTGACATAATAACTGGAAGTGGGAGAAGAGGGATTACCCATGCATATTGATATGTATGTTCCATAAGAAAAGAAATTGCAATTTTTACTTCAATTTTTACTTCAATTTTTCTATAAAATTGTTTCCGATTCACCAAACCAATTCTTATCTCTTTCTGAAAGAATAAATAAAAAGAATAAGAAAAAATACTGAAATTCTTAATTTTTCCAAAATTTATCTCATTGAAATAATTAAAAATTAAGAATGGGTTTAGTTGGTTAAATTAAAAAAGTTAATAAAATAACTAGGTAACGAAGTTATTTTATTAACTAAATAAAGATATTTATAAAAATAAAAAAAAAAAAGTGGAATCATTTTACTTTCTATTCATAATTCATTTTTATATTTCTTTAAAACAAAGATGAAACAGCTCTCTTGTTCCATAATTAACTGATTGAGTGAATTCCAATGAAAACCTATGTTTATAAGAAATTATCGAATAGTCCTTACTTCATATAGAACTAAAATTCTAATGACTATAAATTACCTAAGTTTTAGAATGTCTTGTTTAAGAGACTCAGTATTTTTTGTTTTGATTGGAATTCCTTTCCTTTATGGAATACCATTCTGAACTTAATTAACTATTTTCATTTTCCCTTCTTTTTATCCCCCCGTCTTATCTTATATGGGGGATAGGCTTCCATACCATATATCTATATATGGAGTATACTTGATATATAAATAGATATAAATAGATTTAAATGAGAAACCCTTCTATATATTCTATATTATTAAAAAAAAAGTATAAAATATATAAAGAAAAAATGTTAAAAAATTCTTGTTGTCTTATCCGCATTAGACAAAATGAAGTAAAAAATAATTCAAAATTTAAGTATCTTTCAGTATCTAAGTATAAATACTAATAAAAAGAAGAAAGAAGGATTGATTTGCAGCAATAGATGTCTTTCACATACAACTAGAAAAAAGTAATTTCCTTTTTGAATGGCAGTTCCAAAAAAACGTACTTCAATGTCAAAAAAGCGTATTCGTAAAAATATTTGGAAGAAAAAGACTTATTTTTCCATAGTACAATCTTATTCTTTAGTAAAATCAAGATCATTTTCGAGCGGTAATGAGCATCCAAAACCAAAGGGTTTTTCTGGGCAACAAACAAATAATAAGATTTTGGAATAATATGAATTGACTTATCAAAAAAGAATTCCAATTATTTAATAATTTGGATTCTTCTTTGAATGTACTTTTATGTGTCGAATTACTCGGTACAATATTCTTAGAACAAAAAACCCCTCTTATCTTATATATACAAGAAAAAAAAAGTTTTGTTTGGTATACTGTGTGCTAAGTATTCTTTTCCTATCAATGAACTTTTCATAATTTTCCTAATAGAATCCTCATATTCTATTAGGAAAATTATGAAAAGTGGAGTATTCTTACAATAGGACTTACAACTTCCACCTATCTTCTCCAAAATCATAAGGTTAGTAAATCTTATTAATAAGAGCATAAAGACTTTCATTCTAGAAATTTTTAAAAAATCCAAAAAGCCTTTTCTATTTATCCATTTTATTTTAATTTCATCATTAAATAGAAACCCTTTTGGATTTTTTTCATTGTATTGAAAGAATTTTCAAAATGTAAAGGGGAAATTAATTAGAAAAAATTAGTTCTATAATTGCAAGTTAGAAAAAAGAAGTTCCAACTCTTTCAAGCAGTGTTTGTGTTTCTATTGGGCAAAGCAAGAGTTTATTGTAAAAAAAAAAAATGGAAACGATACTACCAAACGAAGTCTATTTTAATGAAAACTCTAATGTTCCTAAATTTTATGGACTTTCCCAATATCGACGATTCCCAAGATAATAGCTATTATTCTTTTAAGTTACCTATTATTTGAAGTTAGCCGCCATGGTGAAATTGGTAGACACGCTGCTCTTAGGAAGCAGTGCTCAAGCATCTCGGTTCGAATCCGAGTGGCGGCATTCTTGAAAAAGAATACAATAGATTAGAAATCAATTCGAAATTTACAATTTTGTAATGGGACCTTCCCCTTATGCTATTTGCAACTTTAGAACATATACTAACTCATATCTCTTTCTCAACGATTTCAATTGTGATTACGATTCATTTTATAACCTTATTAGTTCGTGAACTTGGAGGATTACGCGATTCGTCAGAAAAAGGAATGATAGTTACTTTTTTCTCTATAACAGGATTCTTAGTTTCTCGTTGGGCTTCCTCGGGACATTTTCCATTAAGTAATTTATATGAGTCATTGATCTTCCTTTCATGGGCCCTGTATATTCTTCATACCATTCCTAAAATACAGAACTCTAAAAATGATTTAAGCACAATAACTACGCCAAGTACTATTTTAACGCAAGGCTTTGCCACATCGGGTCTTTTAACTGAAATGCATCAATCCACGATACTAGTACCTGCTCTACAATCTCAGTGGTTAATGATGCATGTCAGTATGATGTTATTAAGCTATGCAACTCTTTTGTGCGGATCCTTATTATCTGCCGCTATTCTAATCATTAGATTTCGAAATAATTTCCATTTCTTTTCTAAAAAGAAAAAAAATGTTTTAAATAAAACATTTTTCTTTAGTGATATTAAATATTTTTATGCAAAAAGAAGTGCTTTAAAAAGAACCTCTGTCCCTTCATTTCCAAATTATTACAAATATCAATTAACGGAGCGTTTGGATTCTTGGAGTTATCGTGTCATTAGCCTAGGATTTACCCTTTTAACCGTAGGTATTCTTTGTGGAGCAGTATGGGCTAATGAGGCCTGGGGATCCTATTGGAATTGGGATCCTAAGGAAACTTGGGCATTTATTACTTGGACCATATTCGCAATTTATTTACATAGTAGAACAAATCCAAATTGGAAGGGTACGAATTCTGCACTTATAGCTTTGATAGGATTTCTTATAATTTGGATTTGTTATTTTGGTATAAATCTATTAGGAATAGGCTTACATAGTTATGGTTCGTTTACATTAACACCTAAATGATTACATAAAATAAAACCTTCATGAAATGAAGGTTTTTACTTTTATGTTTTATTTGAGAACCCCTTGAACGCCTTATCAAAGGGTTCTCAAAAATTCGAGATAGATCTAATTATACTTTTTTACTTATTTCTGCATTATATACTTTTTTACTTATTTCTGCATTAATAGAGCAGACGAGTAAAAAAAAGCAAACCTATTTAGGATAATAATTGGATAAGAGAGCCTCTACCCTGTCAACGGATAGGGAGAGAACAAAATCTGGATAAATACCAATTCCTATTACTGGTAAAAAGATACAGATTAAAATAAAGAGTTCTCGTGGTCCAGAATCCACAAAATTTGCGTTTGGAACATTAAATAGCTTGTATCCATAGAACATCTGGCGTAACATAGATAATAAATAAATAGGAGTTAATATCATTCCAATTGCCATTACAAAAGTAATTAGTGTTTTTGGCATTAACAGAAATTTTGGACTAGTAATTAGTCCAAAAAATACTACTAATTCTGCGACAAAACCACTCATTCCTGGTAAGGCAAGAGAAGCCATTGAAAAGCTACTAAACATGGTAAAAATTTTAGGCATTGGGATAGATATTCCCCCCAGTTCTTCGAGATAAACAAGACGCATTCTATCAGAAGCGGTTCCTGCCAAGAAAAAAAGTGTAGCACCAATAAATCCATGGGATAATATTTGTAAAATAGCTCCATTGAGTCCAATGTTGGTTATGGAACCAATTCCTATAATTATGAAACCCATGTGAGATACAGAGGAATAAGCTATTCTTTTTTTTGAAATTTCGTTGACCAAGAGAAGTTGAAGCTGCATAGATTATTTGGATCGCTCCTATTATTACTAACCAGGGCGAAAATAGATAATGAGCATGAGGTAACAATTCCATGTTGATCCGAATCAATCCATATGCTCCCATCTTTAATAATATTCCCGCTAAAAGCATACATGTACTATAATGTGCTTCCCCATGGGTATCTGGTAACCACGTATGTAGGGGTATAATCGGCAATTTGACAGCATAAGCAATAAGGAAGCCAAAATATAAAAGTATTTCCAAGGTTGCAGGGTATGATTGATTAATTAATCTTTCCAAATCTAATCCTGGTTCGTTGGAACCATATAAGCCCATACCCAGAACTCCGATTAAGAAAAAAATGGAACCGCCTGCAGTATACAAAATAAACTTTGTAGCTGAATATAGACGCCTCTTCCCCCCCCACATGGATAAAAGTAAGTAAACAGGAATTAATTCTAACTCCCACATGATAAAAAAAAGTAAAAGGTCTCGCGAAGAAAATAATCCTATTTGACCACTATACATTGCGAGCATCAGGAAATAGAATAATCGCGAATTCCGTGTAATTGGCCAAGCTGCTAAAGTAGCTAAAGTAGTGATAAATCCTGTCAATAAAATAGATCCTAATGAAAGTCCATCGATTCCCAATCTCCAGTGGAAATCGAAGACATCTATCCATTTATAATCCTCCTTTAATTGGATTAAGGGATCCTCCAGTTGGAAATGATAACAGAACGCATAAGTCATTAGAAGGAATTCTAATAAACAAATAGATATAGTATACCACCTAACGACTTTGTTTCCCTTATGAGGTAAAAAGAAAATTAATGAACCTGCAAATATCGGCAAAACAACAAGTATTGTTAACCAAGGAAAATAACTCATGATAAAGTGATAAAGACAAGATACGTTTTGACCAGAAAAGCCCGTGCTCGATTATTTCGAGCACAGGCTTCTTCGGTAAAGAGGAATCAGACGATTCGAGTGAAGTTTTTTGTAACGTATCAATAAGATAGAGCCATGCTACGTGTTGTTTCAGGCCCTAAATAAACGCGGACACTTAAAAAATCTGTCGGGCAGGCAGATTCACATCTCTTACAACCCACACAATCTTCGGTTCTCGGCGCGGAAGCAATTTGCTTGGCTTTACATCCATCCCAGGGTATCATTTCTAATACATCTGTTGGACAAGCTCGTACACATTGAGTGCATCCTATACATGTATCGTAAATTTTTACGGAATGTGACATTGGATCTATAAATTTTTCTTTTCAACATAAAATTTTTCGATCTGGTAAAAATGAAATTAGTACTATAATGAGTCATATGTATTGTAGACACCAGACGAAGCAATGGTTTATCCAAACTTCAAAAAAAAAAATCTATTTTTTAATCTGTTTGTGAGAAAGCGTGAAGAGAGCCAAGAGACTTTAATTTTGGATTTCAACAATAAATAAGAAATAAGAAAGAATTTTACGAATTGTACAGACGAATTCGAATTAGCCAATAAATTGGCTATCG
>NW_028259461.1:6370278-6385278 GCF_056163025.1 Triticum urartu | reverse complement strand
CTAGCACTTCCTATCATTTAATATCCATCCCTTTGGTCTTATTGACATAAGAGATGTCATTTATAGTCTATCTCTTTCTATATATGGAAAGTCAAGAAATTCTCATCGAAACATCGAGAAATTGTGCATATAGAAAACTCTAAAGAAAGAAAAAAAGGAGACCCATGCCATGATTTTCAAATCTTTTCTATTTAGTAGTCTAAGTTTCTCGATGAGGATAATTAATTCGGTCGTTGTGGTCGGACTCTATTATGGATTTCTGACTACATTCTCCATAGGTCCCTCTTAGATCTTCTTTCTCCAATCTTGGATTAGGGAAGAAGGAGATATTCGCGACTACTGGCGATTTCATTATGGGGCAGCTCATGATCTTCATATCGATCTATTATCCACCTCTGTATCTATTCTTTCTTAGCTAAACAGGTGGAAGATCTATCCAATTTGGTTATATTATATCATGGACTCGAAAAACGGATCTGAATTTGACTGAAATGCACGATCTTCACAGGTATCACTTTTCACGATACCTAAAAGGTGGAATAGCGATTTTCGAACCATTTCCTATAAGAGAATGGTTTCCATTACTTTGAGAAATGGATTCTTATATCAAACTATAGCTATTGCATTAAAGAAGAAAAGAAACTAATAGAAGTCGAAGACGCGGAATGATAGTGAATAGAGAGAAAGATTCTTCTGATTTTCTTGTTTCTATCTACTAGACGCCGTAGAGAATTGAGAATTTTCATGTCTTTCAATTCTCGTACTCGTAATTGGAAAGTTATGGAAGGAGACCCATCATTTTGCAATGAAAACAACATATAAAACTCTGGACAATTTCGAAATCAGGCCAAGCGTCTTAATACATATGCAAAAAAATTCATTATTGGCCCACCATTGATTAGAAGATTTAGCTTGTATGAATCGCTATTGGTTTGATACGAATAATGACAATCGTTTCAGTATGTTAAGGATACAGATGTATCCACAATTCATTTAGAGTTACTTAATAGTCTATTTCTTATACCATATCTCTATCCCGTGAAATTCTCGAGCCAAAAGATGGATGCATATGCTGTGTTTCATTTTGCTAAATGATATCAATTAAATGGTGTATCAATTCCATAAATTGCATATAGCAATAAATAAATCAGCAAAATTCTTTCTAATATTTTAGATAGAAGAAACATTTCTTCTATCTAAAATATTAGAAAGAATGTACCCTTCTATCCAAATCCAATTTGCATCGATAAAATAAATCCAAATTCCAGTAGTAGATGAATAATTGCAAATTTGTGTGTGTACGAGATTAGAATAACTTCAAAATAACTGACATAATTTTGTATTTTTCCTGATCAGAAAAATACATGAAAAAGAAAGGAGGTAGAAAAATTTTTGGATTTATGGTTAAAGAAGAAAAAGAAGAAAACAGGGGTTCTGTTGAATTTCAAGTATTCAGTTTCACCAATAAGATACGGAGACTTGCTTCACATTTGGAATTACACAAAAAAGATTTTTCATCGGAAAGAGGTCTACGAAGACTTTTGGGAAAACGTCGACGTTTGCTGGCTTATTTGGCAAAGAAAAATAGAGTACGTTATAAGAAATTAATCGGTCAGTTGAATATTCGGGAGCAGTAATTTAATCGTTCAAATTTTTTTCTTGTTTTATTATTTTTTTAGTAGTCTTATAGTAGTCTTAGATTTTTCATTTTGATGAGCCTCGCTTTGAGGAATTCATGGAATAATCCATTTTCATGGAATAATGAATTAAGGAAGAAAGGATATGAGTCTACCGCTTACAAGAAAAGATCTCATGATAGTCAATATGGGCCCTCAACACCCATCAATGCATGGTGTTCTTCGACTGATCGTTACTCTCGATGGTGAGGATGTTATTGATTGTGAACCCATATTAGGGTATTTACACAGAGGAATGGAAAAAATCGCGGAAAACCGAACTATTATACAATACTTACCTTATGTAACAAGGATATAGAGAGATTGTCAGAAAGGGGATAGGATAGTTATTTTTGCAAGAGACTTGTTGTAAATTCCTTAACTTAAGAAAGAAAAAAGAATAAAAACACAGATACATAACATAAAAAAAAGAATAAATAAGACGAGATTCGACCTCCCCCTACATATTTAATTTCCTCTCCTATACAAAAACTAGCAAGACCCACTCCATTGGTAATTCCATCAATAACACCCTTATCAAAAAACTCCGTGAGTTCGGTTAACCCTCTTATACCGAGGGTAAAGACCCTAGTATAGAAAATATCTATATAACCACGATTATATGACCAACTGTATATATTTTTTTTTACTTGATCTAAAAATTCTTTTTTAGGATTTCCTTTGTAAAAAGAGTTTATTAAATCCAAATTCTGAAAAAAAGAATAAGCGGATCCATAGAAGATATATGCTATGAATAAACCAAAGATAGCTAGACTTACAGAAGAAATTGCATTAGTAATAAATTCATATGAATTTACAAAAGAATTAGAACTTTCCTGGGTAAAGTTTATTGAGGGAGTTAACCACTTTGATAATATGGTTAACTCTGCTATTCCATTACCAATTCCTCCATTATCAAAAGAGATTCCTATGAATCCAATGAACAAAGTGAAAAGTAGTAATATAAGAAGAGGAAATAACATAGTATTTCCCGTTTCATGCGGATAGGCAAAAGTTTTTTTAGCCCCAAAAGACGTAGTAAAGGATCCTATCCTATTTCTTGTATTACCTTGAATTTTTGGTATATTTTGTGAAAAAAAAGAAACTCCACTCTTCGTTGTTGATAAAACGAAATCCCTATTCACTCCTTTGGGTATCCTTTTTCCCCATAAGGATATTGAATACAAGGAACTCTCTTTAGTGCTACTGTAATTTTGAAAATGAACACGCAAATACCCATCAAATGTAAGTAAATATATCCGAAACATATAAAAGGCAGTTAATCCTGCAGTAAAGGAGGCTATTATTCCAAAAAAGGGCGAATACAACCAACTATTACTAAGGATTTCATCTTTGGACCAGAAGCAAGCAAGAGGTGGAATACCACAAAGAGAAAGTGTACCCCATAAAAAAGTAGTTCTTGTGATTGGAATGTATTTTCTTAAACCGCCCATAAGAACCATATTTTGACTTTTATCTGGTGAATATCCAACAAGAGGTTCCATTGAATGAATAACGGATCCGGATCCCAAGAACAATAAAGCTTTTGAATAAGCATGAGTGATCAAATGGAATAAAGCAGCTTGATAAGAACCTATACCTAGAGCTAACATCATATAACCCAATTGAGACATTGTAGAATAGGCTAAGCTTCTTTTAATATCTCTCTGAGCAAGAGCTAAAGTAGCTCCTAAGAATAGTGTTATTGTACCTACTAAAGAAATAAAACTCATTATCAAAGGTAAAGATATGAAAAGAGGAAGAAGTCGAGCTAGAAGAAAAATTCCCGCAGCAACCATAGTTGCTGCGTGTATAAGAGCCGAAATAGGAGTGGGCCCTTCCATAGCATCGGGTAACCATACGTGAAGAGGGAATTGTGCGGATTTCGCAACTGCACCAAGGAATAATAAAAAAGCACACAAAGTAGTAAGTAAAGAGTTAATTCCATTATTAGGAATCCAGTTATTAGCTATTTTGAACAAATCCCTAAACTCTAAACTACCTGTTATCCAAAAAAAACCTAAAATTCCTAATAATAGACCAAAATCCCCTACACGATTAGTTACAAAAGCTTTTTGACAAGCACTCGCTGCGATTGGTCGTGTAAACCAAAAGCCTATCAATAAATAAGAACACATTCCCACGAGTTCCCAAAAAAAATAAATTTGTATCAAATTGGAGCTAGTAACCAATCCCAACATGGAAGTATTGAAAAAACTTATATAAACAAAAAATCTCAAATATCCTTCATCGTGAGACATATAACCATCACTATAAATAAGAACCAGGATTCCTACAGTAGTAATTAGTATTAACATAATAGAAGTAAGTGGGTCAATCAAGTATCCAAATTCTAAAGAAAAATCATTATTGACGGTCCAAGACCATAGATATTGATAGATCGAACTTCCATTTATTTGTTGAATAGACAGTTGAACTGAGAATACCATAGCTATACTTAAGAGTAAAACACTAGGAAAAGCCCATATGCGACGAAGATTTTTTGTTGCTGTCGGAATAAGAATAAGGCCAAATCCCATTGACATAATAACTGGAAGTGGGAGAAGAGGGATTACCCATGCATATTGATATGTATGTTCCATAAGAAAAGAAATTGCAATTTTTACTTCAATTTTTACTTCAATTTTTCTATAAAATTGTTTCCGATTCACCAAACCAATTCTTATCTCTTTCTGAAAGAATAAATAAAAAGAATAAGAAAAAATACTGAAATTCTTAATTTTTCCAAAATTTATCTCATTGAAATAATTAAAAATTAAGAATGGGTTTAGTTGGTTAAATTAAAAAAGTTAATAAAATAACTAGGTAACGAAGTTATTTTATTAACTAAATAAAGATATTTATAAAAATAAAAAAAAAAAAGTGGAATCATTTTACTTTCTATTCATAATTCATTTTTATATTTCTTTAAAACAAAGATGAAACAGCTCTCTTGTTCCATAATTAACTGATTGAGTGAATTCCAATGAAAACCTATGTTTATAAGAAATTATCGAATAGTCCTTACTTCATATAGAACTAAAATTCTAATGACTATAAATTACCTAAGTTTTAGAATGTCTTGTTTAAGAGACTCAGTATTTTTTGTTTTGATTGGAATTCCTTTCCTTTATGGAATACCATTCTGAACTTAATTAACTATTTTCATTTTCCCTTCTTTTTATCCCCCCGTCTTATCTTATATGGGGGATAGGCTTCCATACCATATATCTATATATGGAGTATACTTGATATATAAATAGATATAAATAGATTTAAATGAGAAACCCTTCTATATATTCTATATTATTAAAAAAAAAGTATAAAATATATAAAGAAAAAATGTTAAAAAATTCTTGTTGTCTTATCCGCATTAGACAAAATGAAGTAAAAAATAATTCAAAATTTAAGTATCTTTCAGTATCTAAGTATAAATACTAATAAAAAGAAGAAAGAAGGATTGATTTGCAGCAATAGATGTCTTTCACATACAACTAGAAAAAAGTAATTTCCTTTTTGAATGGCAGTTCCAAAAAAACGTACTTCAATGTCAAAAAAGCGTATTCGTAAAAATATTTGGAAGAAAAAGACTTATTTTTCCATAGTACAATCTTATTCTTTAGTAAAATCAAGATCATTTTCGAGCGGTAATGAGCATCCAAAACCAAAGGGTTTTTCTGGGCAACAAACAAATAATAAGATTTTGGAATAATATGAATTGACTTATCAAAAAAGAATTCCAATTATTTAATAATTTGGATTCTTCTTTGAATGTACTTTTATGTGTCGAATTACTCGGTACAATATTCTTAGAACAAAAAACCCCTCTTATCTTATATATACAAGAAAAAAAAAGTTTTGTTTGGTATACTGTGTGCTAAGTATTCTTTTCCTATCAATGAACTTTTCATAATTTTCCTAATAGAATCCTCATATTCTATTAGGAAAATTATGAAAAGTGGAGTATTCTTACAATAGGACTTACAACTTCCACCTATCTTCTCCAAAATCATAAGGTTAGTAAATCTTATTAATAAGAGCATAAAGACTTTCATTCTAGAAATTTTTAAAAAATCCAAAAAGCCTTTTCTATTTATCCATTTTATTTTAATTTCATCATTAAATAGAAACCCTTTTGGATTTTTTTCATTGTATTGAAAGAATTTTCAAAATGTAAAGGGGAAATTAATTAGAAAAAATTAGTTCTATAATTGCAAGTTAGAAAAAAGAAGTTCCAACTCTTTCAAGCAGTGTTTGTGTTTCTATTGGGCAAAGCAAGAGTTTATTGTAAAAAAAAAAAATGGAAACGATACTACCAAACGAAGTCTATTTTAATGAAAACTCTAATGTTCCTAAATTTTATGGACTTTCCCAATATCGACGATTCCCAAGATAATAGCTATTATTCTTTTAAGTTACCTATTATTTGAAGTTAGCCGCCATGGTGAAATTGGTAGACACGCTGCTCTTAGGAAGCAGTGCTCAAGCATCTCGGTTCGAATCCGAGTGGCGGCATTCTTGAAAAAGAATACAATAGATTAGAAATCAATTCGAAATTTACAATTTTGTAATGGGACCTTCCCCTTATGCTATTTGCAACTTTAGAACATATACTAACTCATATCTCTTTCTCAACGATTTCAATTGTGATTACGATTCATTTTATAACCTTATTAGTTCGTGAACTTGGAGGATTACGCGATTCGTCAGAAAAAGGAATGATAGTTACTTTTTTCTCTATAACAGGATTCTTAGTTTCTCGTTGGGCTTCCTCGGGACATTTTCCATTAAGTAATTTATATGAGTCATTGATCTTCCTTTCATGGGCCCTGTATATTCTTCATACCATTCCTAAAATACAGAACTCTAAAAATGATTTAAGCACAATAACTACGCCAAGTACTATTTTAACGCAAGGCTTTGCCACATCGGGTCTTTTAACTGAAATGCATCAATCCACGATACTAGTACCTGCTCTACAATCTCAGTGGTTAATGATGCATGTCAGTATGATGTTATTAAGCTATGCAACTCTTTTGTGCGGATCCTTATTATCTGCCGCTATTCTAATCATTAGATTTCGAAATAATTTCCATTTCTTTTCTAAAAAGAAAAAAAATGTTTTAAATAAAACATTTTTCTTTAGTGATATTAAATATTTTTATGCAAAAAGAAGTGCTTTAAAAAGAACCTCTGTCCCTTCATTTCCAAATTATTACAAATATCAATTAACGGAGCGTTTGGATTCTTGGAGTTATCGTGTCATTAGCCTAGGATTTACCCTTTTAACCGTAGGTATTCTTTGTGGAGCAGTATGGGCTAATGAGGCCTGGGGATCCTATTGGAATTGGGATCCTAAGGAAACTTGGGCATTTATTACTTGGACCATATTCGCAATTTATTTACATAGTAGAACAAATCCAAATTGGAAGGGTACGAATTCTGCACTTATAGCTTTGATAGGATTTCTTATAATTTGGATTTGTTATTTTGGTATAAATCTATTAGGAATAGGCTTACATAGTTATGGTTCGTTTACATTAACACCTAAATGATTACATAAAATAAAACCTTCATGAAATGAAGGTTTTTACTTTTATGTTTTATTTGAGAACCCCTTGAACGCCTTATCAAAGGGTTCTCAAAAATTCGAGATAGATCTAATTATACTTTTTTACTTATTTCTGCATTATATACTTTTTTACTTATTTCTGCATTAATAGAGCAGACGAGTAAAAAAAAGCAAACCTATTTAGGATAATAATTGGATAAGAGAGCCTCTACCCTGTCAACGGATAGGGAGAGAACAAAATCTGGATAAATACCAATTCCTATTACTGGTAAAAAGATACAGATTAAAATAAAGAGTTCTCGTGGTCCAGAATCCACAAAATTTGCGTTTGGAACATTAAATAGCTTGTATCCATAGAACATCTGGCGTAACATAGATAATAAATAAATAGGAGTTAATATCATTCCAATTGCCATTACAAAAGTAATTAGTGTTTTTGGCATTAACAGAAATTTTGGACTAGTAATTAGTCCAAAAAATACTACTAATTCTGCGACAAAACCACTCATTCCTGGTAAGGCAAGAGAAGCCATTGAAAAGCTACTAAACATGGTAAAAATTTTAGGCATTGGGATAGATATTCCCCCCAGTTCTTCGAGATAAACAAGACGCATTCTATCAGAAGCGGTTCCTGCCAAGAAAAAAAGTGTAGCACCAATAAATCCATGGGATAATATTTGTAAAATAGCTCCATTGAGTCCAATGTTGGTTATGGAACCAATTCCTATAATTATGAAACCCATGTGAGATACAGAGGAATAAGCTATTCTTTTTTTGAAATTTCGTTGACCAAGAGAAGTTGAAGCTGCATAGATTATTTGGATC
Organism: Triticum urartu; assembly: GCF_056163025.1. Taxonomy (NCBI): domain Eukaryota; kingdom Viridiplantae; phylum Streptophyta; class Magnoliopsida; order Poales; family Poaceae; genus Triticum; species Triticum urartu. Next base: position 6,377,205 of record NW_028259461.1, on the reverse strand, counting down.
GCTCCTATTATTACTAACCAGGGCGAAAATAGATAATGAGCATGAGGTAACAATTCCATGTTGATCCGAATCAATCCATATGCTCCCATCTTTAATAATATTCCCGCTAAAAGCATACATGTACTATAATGTGCTTCCCCATGGGTATCTGGTAACCACGTATGTAGGGGTATAATCGGCAATTTGACAGCATAAGCAATAAGGAAGCCAAAATATAAAAGTATTTCCAAGGTTGCAGGGTATGATTGATTAATTAATCTTTCCAAATCTAATCCTGGTTCGTTGGAACCATATAAGCCCATACCCAGAACTCCGATTAAGAAAAAAATGGAACCGCCTGCAGTATACAAAATAAACTTTGTAGCTGAATATAGACGCCTCTTCCCCCCCCACATGGATAAAAGTAAGTAAACAGGAATTAATTCTAACTCCCACATGATAAAAAAAAGTAAAAGGTCTCGCGAAGAAAATAATCCTATTTGACCACTATACATTGCGAGCATCAGGAAATAGAATAATCGCGAATTCCGTGTAATTGGCCAAGCTGCTAAAGTAGCTAAAGTAGTGATAAATCCTGTCAATAAAATAGATCCTAATGAAAGTCCATCGATTCCCAATCTCCAGTGGAAATCGAAGACATCTATCCATTTATAATCCTCCTTTAATTGGATTAAGGGATCCTCCAGTTGGAAATGATAACAGAACGCATAAGTCATTAGAAGGAATTCTAATAAACAAATAGATATAGTATACCACCTAACGACTTTGTTTCCCTTATGAGGTAAAAAGAAAATTAATGAACCTGCAAATATCGGCAAAACAACAAGTATTGTTAACCAAGGAAAATAACTCATGATAAAGTGATAAAGACAAGATACGTTTTGACCAGAAAAGCCCGTGCTCGATTATTTCGAGCACAGGCTTCTTCGGTAAAGAGGAATCAGACGATTCGAGTGAAGTTTTTTGTAACGTATCAATAAGATAGAGCCATGCTACGTGTTGTTTCAGGCCCTAAATAAACGCGGACACTTAAAAAATCTGTCGGGCAGGCAGATTCACATCTCTTACAACCCACACAATCTTCGGTTCTCGGCGCGGAAGCAATTTGCTTGGCTTTACATCCATCCCAGGGTATCATTTCTAATACATCTGTTGGACAAGCTCGTACACATTGAGTGCATCCTATACATGTATCGTAAATTTTTACGGAATGTGACATTGGATCTATAAATTTTTCTTTTCAACATAAAATTTTTCGATCTGGTAAAAATGAAATTAGTACTATAATGAGTCATATGTATTGTAGACACCAGACGAAGCAATGGTTTATCCAAACTTCAAAAAAAAAAATCTATTTTTTAATCTGTTTGTGAGAAAGCGTGAAGAGAGCCAAGAGACTTTAATTTTGGATTTCAACAATAAATAAGAAATAAGAAAGAATTTTACGAATTGTACAGACGAATTCGAATTAGCCAATAAATTGGCTATCGTCTTTTCAATATAAATTATTGCAATATTCAAATTGCAATATCAATGAATTACAAATACAAAAATTCATTTAAGTGAAAAAGAATACTATGCAATAATCTACTAAAAAAAATGGATATTCTCAAATAATACTAAGAAAATAGTATTGATTTCTATTTATTTTAATATGTGCGCCTTTGTTTAGAGGATTCTATGTCTAATTATTCAAAAGTCTAATTATTCAATAAATTAGATTGATTGATACGAGTGGATTTCCTATTACGATGGATGGAAGAAAGAATGGATAGTCCAATAGCGGCTTCAGCAGCTGCAAGGGCTATAACAAAAATTGCGAAAATATCTCCTTTTAATTGGCGACTATCAAATAGATCAGAAAATGTTACGAGATTTAGATTAATTGAATTCAGTATAAGTTCAAGACATATTAGAGCTCTAACCATGTTTCGGCTTGTGATCAATCCATAGATACCAATCGAAAATAAATAGACACTCAAAAAAAGTACATGCTCAAACATCATTAACTAACTCCTTATCAATCTCGATTCATTTCAATATGAGGGCAAGAATTGAACCGATTCAATTAATTACAATAGAACAATTACACAACAAAAGAAAAAAAAAAAAAAAAAAAAGGAGGTATTTGTTGGCAGTAGATGGATTTTACTAAATCAAAATTGTGATTCTTTAGTTATTTATTTTAGATTTGCAATTCTTATAATTTGTACTTTTTCTAAGTTTTCTTATTGCCGAGCCATAGTAATTGCACCTATTAAAGAAACTAGAAGAATTATGGAAATGAGTTCAAACGGAAGATAAAAATCGGTTGCTAAATGAATTCCAATTTGTTGAACATTATTTATGAGACCCTGTTCTACTATTTGGTTTGATCTTGTAGTCCAAAGAATTCCATACCACGACGTATCTGGGATAGTAGTCATTAGTGAAAAAACAATAGTTATACAAACGAGTGAAGTGAACCCATCTCCAATAGTCCAATAATTCTTATCTTTAGACCATTCTGAGCCATTTACGAACATTACAGCGAATATGATCAAGACATTTATGGCTCCCACATAAATAAGAAGTTGTGCGACAGCTACAAAGTAGGAATTTAATAAAAAATAGAATAAGGATATACAAACAAGAACTAATCCCAGCGAAAAGGCAGAATAAATGGGGTTGGTAAGTAATACTACTCCTAGACCCCCTAGTAGAAGAACAAATCCCCCAAATAGCATAAGAATCTCATGTATTGGTCCAGGTAAATCCATTATGGATAAAAAGAAATTAATAGTATAAAATTTTTCATGAACTGACTAAAACTAAAGGATTCAAGGAAGGAAAAAAGGATTAGGGTATTTTTTTGTGTATAAACTTATAGTTATAAATTATATTATATCACGAAAATCTAGTCTGATTTAAAATAAGAAATAATTTCCAATAAGCAGTAGTTTTTCGTTTTTCTTTATAGTTTAATTTTAAAGTTTAATAAAGAATTATTAGATTTTTATAACAGAAAGACAAAATCAAAGTTTAGTAATCAGTAATCGTTCTTGAATTCGAAGATTTTTCTTTGTTTATTTTACTTTCAGACGAATTCCTAATTGTTTGAATTGTGTAATCTCCCATTATGGAGATTGGTAACCGACTTAAAGCAATTTGATTGTAATTCAATTCATGACGATCATAGGTAGAAAGTTCATATTCTTCAGTCATTGATAAACAGCTTGTTGGACAGTACTCAACACAATTGCCACAAAATATACAAACTCCGAAATCAATACTATAATTAAGCAATTGTTTTCTTTTAATATCCTTTTCAAATCTCCAATCCACAACGGGTAAATCTATCGGACATACGCGAACACATACTTCACAAGCAATACATTTATCAAATTCAAAGTGGATTCGCCCTCGGAAACGCTCTGGTGTAATTGATTTTTCATAAGGGTAGTGAATCGTTATAGGTAAACGATTTGTGTGGGATAAGGTAGTTATGAAACTTTGACCTATGTACCTTGTAGCACGTATTGTTTGTTGACCATGAACTCATGAACCCAGTTACCATAGGGAACATATTCATTCTAAATATCTATGAAAAAGATATGTTTCTTTCTCTTGTTTGAGAGAGCTTTTGTGTTGAAAATATTCTTACTATTATTGTATTATCTTATTTATAGTGAAACAAGTTGAGAAGAGGTTGTTAATAAGAGATTGCCCAGGGAAATAGGTAAAAGAAATTTCCATCCAAGATTTAATAACTGATCCATTCTCATCCTCGGTAAAGTCCATCTTATTGTGATAGAAATGAAGAGAAATAAATAAGCTTTAGTTAATGTAATAAATATACCCATTGTCATTTCCAAAATTCCAACTGCTTTATTCATTTGGAAAAAATCAAAAAAGGATATATAGGGAATAGATAAATTCCACCCGCCCAAGTAGAGAACTGTTACAAATAAAGAAGAAACTAATAAATTTAGGTAAGAAACAAGATAAAATAAACCATATTTGATACCGGAATATTCAGTTTGGTAACCTGCTACTAATTCTTCCTCCGCTTCTGGTAAATCAAAGGGTAATCTTTCACATTCTGCCAAAGAAGAAATTAAAAAAACCAGAAAACCTATAGGCTGACGCCAAATATTCCATCCAAAAAAACCGTATTTTGACTGTGCTTCAACTATATCAACTGTACTTGAACTGTTAGATAATCATAGTCGGTGATAACATCACAGTTCCCACCGCTATTTCAAAACCGTACATGAAACCTTAGCTTCATACGGCTTCTCTATGATCAGAAAAAGGAAAGGACTGTTTTGTTCCTAGCCCCGGGGGCGTAGATAGAATTAGATAAAATAAAATAGATTTGAAAGTCCTAAATTAGACCAAAGGAATTCCGTCTGCTAGAATAAGAAAAAGCGCTTCCGAATTGATCTCATCCTTTATAATATAATGAAAATTTTTCTTTGTTCAGTAATAACTTAATCTTGGAATAAAACACTTGTTACTTGTTATAGGAATTCAATTAATAAATGGAAAGAGTTGGGTATTAGTTCATGAGCAATTCTGCATGAATATGGATAGAGGAAGGAAATAATGAAAATTTTTTCTAGTGCACTCCATATCTTTTTTACTATTCTTCTTTCCCCAGGGAGGGGGTATTTAAAAAGAAAAAATGGATAAAGGGTTAATTCGTTCTTGATAGCCATTTCCTTAACAAGTGAATGGGAACATACTCTGGATCGGAATCCGAAGAAAGTACTACTTGATAATTTCTACAAATTGCAAGTCCTTATTATGATTCCTTTTATGGGCAAAAATCTCTAATGTTTTAGATTTTCCATTACTAATCCTTTATGTACTTTAGTGTTCCTAACCCTTCACTAACTTTTGGTGGATTCTTCTTATGGATTATTAAGTTATAGTAATAACTAGGAGTATTCTAGTAATGGAATTCCATATCGTGAATCCTTTATTCTTGGCCGCTTCAAGATATGATGACTAATTAAAAAATATCAACCTTGGGATAAAGAGTTTACACTGCTTATGTTTACTTCCACTTTTTTCTTGTACGTAGGAAATGAGATTTTTTCTTTTTACTACAAATTTATAAGCTGTTTTGTTTCACTCATATAGCTATCTAGTTTAACTTACCAACCCAAATACTAAATAAGAAAAGGAATATAAATAGTTAATGGATTTTATAGGAAAAAGATCTATTTTAACGAATCACACGTAGAGATATTGCTAGCACACAAAAAGTTAATGGTATTTCATAACTAATGGATTGAGCAGCAGCTCGTAGACCGCCTGAAAAAGAATATTTATTATTTGAGCTATATCCTGCCATAAGAAGACCAATAGGAGCTATACTTGAAATGGCAATCCATAAAAAAACACCAATACTAAGATCGGCTAAAACAAAATGATATCCCAAAGGGATAACTAAAAAACTTAATAAAACTGATATGACTGCTATAGAGGGTCCAATGCTAAATAAAGAAATATCTCCTCGGGATGGCAGAATATCTTCTTTAAAAAGTAGCTTAGTCCCATCTGCTATAGCTTGAAGCAGGCCCAGGGGGCCAGCATATTCAGGACCAATACGTTGTTGTATCGACGCAGATATTTCTCTTTCTAACCACACAATTACGAGTACCTCTATTGTTATTCCCAAAAGGAGGGTCAAAATGGGTAGAATCGATATCAGTCCATAGACTTCTTTTAATAATTCCAATTTCGAAAAAGAATTGATAGTTTCTACCTCTACCCTATCTATTATCATTTCAACGATCAACTTCCCCCATAATGATATCTATACTACCTAATATCGTCATGATATCAGCCAATTTCATTTTTTTAACTAGCTGAGGAAGAATTTGCAAATTAATAAACCCGGGTGGACGGATTTTCCATCTCCAGGGGAAAAGGCTATCATCTCCTACTAGATAAATCCCTAATTCACCTTTTGGGGCTTCTACTCTTACATAAAGCTCTTGTCTTGACAATTCAAAATTGGGCGAAGGTTTTTTACCAAGAAATTTATACTCAAAATCATTCCATTCAGAATTATTTTCTTTCTTAAAGCGTCGGACTTCTAAATTTTCATAAGGTCCTCCAGGAATTTTTTCTACAGCTTGTTGAATTATTTTGATGGATTCCCTCATTTCACCAATTCGTACTAAATAGCGAGCTAACGAATCCCCTTCTTTTTGCCATTGGACTTTCCAATCAAATTGGTTGTAAGACTCATAAGGATCTACTTTACGAAGATCCCATTGTATTCCAGAAGCTCGTAACATCGGTCCCGATAAGCCCCAATTTACTGCTTCTTCTCCGCTAATAAAACCTACTCCTTCAACTCGCTCTAAAAAAATTGGATTCTGTGTAATAAGTTGTTGATATTCAACAACTCCGCGTAAAAAATAATCACAGAAATCTAAACATTTATCGATCCATCCATAAGGTAGATCGGCGGCTACTCCTCCGATGCGAAAGTAATTGTGCATCATTCGCATACCTGTAGCAGCTTCAAATAGATCATATATTAATTCTCTCTCTCTAAAAATATAGAAAAAAGGAGTCTGTGCGCCGAGATCCGCCATAAAAGGTCCAAGCCATAGCAAGTGAGAAGCTATCCGGCTTAATTCTAACATAATTACCCTAATATAGCTGGCTCTTTGTGGTATTTGAATATTCTCCAAGAATTCTGGTGCATTTACTGTTATTGCTTCTGTAAACATAGTAGCTAAATAATCCCACCTTGTTACATAAGGTAAGTATTGTATAATAGTTCGGTTTTCCGCGATTTTTTCCATTCCTCTGTGTAAATACCCTAATATGGGTTCACAATCAATAACATCCTCACCATCGAGAGTAACGATCAGTCGAAGAACACCATGCATTGATGGGTGTTGAGGGCCCATATTGACTATC
>NW_028259461.1:6330278-6352778 GCF_056163025.1 Triticum urartu | reverse complement strand
TCCTTAGTTCGGACCGACGAAGTAATGTCACTCGACTATTATCAACCTGACTGCAATCTTTTTCTGTCGGTAAGGATTGCACCAGAGCACCTTCTACTTCTAATAGGCCATGAACTATAGATAGAGAAGAATCATTCTGAGCGAGTACATAAGAAGCGATCCACTTTTTTTCATCGGTTCCAGGGGAAGACCAAAGATCTTGCGCGGCAGGTCCGCCAGAAAAACTCAAAAGAGAAAGAAGTCTCGTTAATCTCTTCATGCTCGTTCCAAGTTCGAAGTACCTTTTGGCCAAAGAAAAACCCGCTTCCTGACACGATTGCCTCTTTATCTTTATATAGATAGATTCTATGGGGTTATTACTTAGTAAGTCTATTTTGTACAAGAGCCCCTCCTATCTGATAGAAAAGGGTCCCATGATCCCGAGCCGATCTTACCTTGGCTCGCAAACCCCAAGTTTGTCTATGAAGAGCTAATCTAATTGTATTTTTTTCTAGAATGGATTTCTTATGTGGAATACTAATGGATAGGGCTTCGTTGCTAAGTGCTACAAGATCTAGTGCACTGGAACTCGTGGTTATGGACCCGAATCCTTTAGTATGGAACATTGTCTTTTCCAAGTAAAAAACCCCTAGTATATGAAAGAATGAAAAGGTGCTTTCGTTCTTGTGGAATAAGAAGCCCTCGTACCTTAATGAAAGGAAAATCGTAATTTTTCGTTAGGTATTTGACCAAATAGGATCGTCCAGTTCCTACAGAACCTATCACTAAAATACCCGATAGGGCTAAGCGGAACGAAAAGGGTTTTCCATGAGATGGTAAATGAAAACGATTAGTCCCACACGAGGTTTGGGAATAAGTGATTGTCTGATAATGAGCAAGGAATATACGTCTTTCTGCTAAAGAGGATCTATTAAACTCATAATTCATTAGATCCTTGTTATCAATGCCAACTAGGTATCATAAGTAAATGGATCCCGGTTGTTCAATCCTTTGATAACCAAGGTCATTCTTTGCTAAAGAGAAATGATCACTATGAGTCAGACTCAATAGAATTGGATCCATTCCAAATAGCGAGAATTAGGATTCTTGATCCCTCTCAATCTCTCTTTCAATTCGAGGATCCAGAGAGGTGTTTTCATAGTCATCTCCGAATATTTGCCATCTCGGAATATTTTCGATTTCATTTTTCTATGATATGTCTTTCTATATGAAAATTGGTTATTTACGATGTACGATGATCCCTGTTAAGCATCCATGGCTGAATGGTTAAAGCGCCCAACTCATAATTGGTAAATTTGCGGGTTCAATTCCTGCTGGATGCACACGAACGGGAACATTCCATAAGTCTATTGGAACTGGCTCTCTATCCATGGAATCTCATCCATCATCCATACATAACGAATTGGTATGGTATATTCATACCATAACATAAGAACAATAAGAACTCGAATTCTTATCGATACTGGAACTCAGAGCATAGGAGGGAAAGTCGATTTATGGATGGAATCAAATACGCAGTATTTACAGAAAAAAGTCTTCGTTTATTGGGAAAGAATCAATATACTTTTAATGTCGAATCGGGATTCACTAAGACAGAAATAAAGCATTGGGTCGAACTCTTCTTTGGTGTTAAGGTGGTAGCTGTGAATAGCCATCGACTACCTGGAAAAGGTAGAAGAATAGGACCTATTCTGGGCCATACAATGCATTACAGACGTATGATCATTACCCTTCAACCGGGTTATTCTATTCCACTTCTAGATAGAGAAAAAAACTAAAGGAGAATACTTAATAATACGGCGAAACATTTATACAAAACACCTATCCCGAGCACACGCAAGGGAACCGTAGACAGGCAAGTGAAATCCAATCCACGAAATAATTTGATCCATGGACGGCACCGTTGTGGTAAAGGTCGTAATTCCAGAGGAATCATTACCGCAAGGCATAGAGGGGGAGGTCATAAGCGCCTATACCGTAAAATAGATTTTCGACGGAATCAAAAAGACATATCTGGTAGAATCGTAACCATAGAATACGACCCTAATCGAAATGCATACATTTGTCTCATACACTATGGGGATGGTGAGAAGAGATATATTTTACATCCCAGAGGGGCTATAATTGGAGATACTATTGTTTCTGGTACAAAAGTTCCTATATCAATGGGAAATGCCCTACCTTTGAGTGCGGTTTGAACTATTGATTTACGTAATTGGAAGTAACCAATTAGGTTTACGACGAAACCTAGAAATCGATCACTGATCCAATTTGACTACCTCTACGGGATAGACCTCAACAGAAAACTGTTGAGTAACGGCAGCAAGTGATTGAGTTCAGTAGTTCCTCATAGAAAATTATTGGCTCTAGAGATATGGTAATATGGAGAAGACAAAATTGTTTGAAGCACGCACAGAACCGGAAGCGCCCCTTGTTTCAAAGAGAGGAGGACGGGTTATTCACATTTAATTTGATGGTCAGAGGCAAATTGAAAGCTAAGCAGTGGTAATTAAGACCCCCGGGGGAAAATAGGGATGTCTCCTACGTTACCCATAATATGTGGAAGTATCGACGTAATTTCATAGAGTCATTCGATCTGAATGCTACATGAAGAACATAAGCCAGATGACGGAACGCAGAGACCTAGGATGTAGAAGATCATAACATGAGCGATTCGGCAGATTTGGATTCCTTTCCTATATATCCACTCATGTGGTACTTCATCATATGATTCATATAAGATCCATCTGTCTAGAGATCGTCATATACATCTAGAAAGCCGTATGCTTTGGAAGAAGCTTGTACAGTTTGGGAAGGGGTTTTTTGAGAGAAAAGAAGAATCTACTTCAACCGATATGCCCTTAGGCACGGCCATGCATAACATAGAAATCACACGTGGAAGGGGTGGGCAATTAGCTAGAGCAGCAGGTGCTGTAGCGAAACTCATTGCAAAAGAGGGTAAATCGGCCACTTTAAGATTACCATCTGGGGAGGTCCGTTTAGTATCCCAAAACTGCTTAGCAACAGTCGGACAAGTGGGTAATGTTGGGGTGAACCAAAAAAGTTTGGGTAGAGCCGGATCTAAGTGTTGGCTAGGTAAACGCCCCGTAGTAAGAGGGGTAGTTATGAACCCTGTGGACCACCCCCATGGGGGCGGTGAAGGGAAAGCTCCCATTGGTAGAAAAAAACCCACAACCCCTTGGGGTTATCCTGCGCTTGGAAGAAGAACTAGGAAAAGGAAAAAATATAGCGATAGTTTTATTCTTCGTCGCCGTAAGTAAATACGTAACTAGGAATATGGAAAATTGCATTTTTGGAATTTGCAATAATGCGATGGGCGAACGACGGGAATTGAACCCGCGCATGGTGGATTCACAATCCACTGCCTTGATCCACTTGGCTACATCCGCCCCTTATCCAGCTAAAGGATTTTTTTCTTTTTTCCATTGATCATTATTCTATTTATTCTGACCTCCGTACTTCGATCGAGATATTGGACATAGAATGCCACTCTTTAAAAAGGAAAAAAGGAGTAATCAGCTGTGACACGAAAAAAAACGAATCCTTTTGTAGCTCATCATTTATTGGCAAAGATAGAAAAGGTCAATATGAAGGAGGAGAAAGAAACAATAGTAACGTGGTCCCGGGCATCTAGCATTCTACCCACAATGGTTGGCCATACAATCGCGATTCATAATGGAAAGGAACATATACCTATTTACATAACAAATCCTATGGTAGGTCGCAAATTGGGGGAATTCGTGCCTACTCGGCATTTCACGAGTTATGAAAATGCAAGAAAGGATACTAAATCTCGTCGTTAACTGAATTCTGAATAGAAAGATTAAGAAGAAAAAAAGATTCAAAATAAAGTAAAGGTAGGCGGGGAATAACCTTTTTATGACAAGTTTCAAACTAGTAAAGTATATCCCTAGGATAAAGAAGAAGAAAAGTGGGCTAAGGAAACTCGCAAGGAAAGTTCCAACCGATCGTCTACTTAAGTTCGAGAGAGTTTTCAAAGCACAAAAACGTATCCCTATGTCTGTTTTCAAAGCACAAAGAGTTCTTGACGAGATTCGCTGGCGTTACTACGAGGAAACTGTTATGATACTGAACCTCATGCCCTATCGAGCATCTTATCCCATCTTAAAGTTGGTTTATTCGGCAGCCGCAAATGCTACTCATTATAGGGATTTCGACAAAGCGAATTTATTTATTACTAAAGCCGAAGTCAGTAGGAGTACTATTATGAAGAAATTCAGACCTCGAGCTCGAGGACGTAGTTTCCCCATAAAAAAAAGCATGTGTCATATAACAATTGTACTAAATATAGTAAAGAAATCTAAATAACCTTTAGATCCATCTAAGATTTCGATTCCCAGTAAAAAAAATATAGAATAGAAAAATATGGGACAAAAAATAAATCCACTCGGTTTCAGACTTGGTACAACCCAAAAACACCATTCCTTTTGGTTCGCACAACCAAAAAATTATTCTGAAGGTCTACAGGAAGATAAAAAAATAAGGGATTGTATCAAGAACTATATACAAAAGAATAGGAAAAAGGGCTCGAATAGAAAAATAGAATCAGACTCAAGTTCCGAAGTAATTACACATAATAGAAAAATGGACTCAGGTTCAAGTTCCGAAGTAATTACACATATAGAAATCCAAAAAGAAATCGATACGATCCACGTCATAATCCATATTGGATTCCCAAATTTATTAAAGAAAAAAGGAGCAATCGAAGAATTAGAGAAAGATCTACAAAAGGAAATTAACTCTGTAAACCAGAGATTTAATATTTCTATCGAAAAAGTTAAAGAACCTTATAGACAGCCTAACATTCTTGCAGAATATATAGCTTTCCAATTAAAAAATAGAGTTTCATTCCGAAAGGCAATGAAAAAAGCCATTGAATTAACTAAAAAAGCAGATATAAGGGGAGTAAAAGTAAAAATTGCGGGTCGTCTCGGAGGAAAAGAAATTGCACGCGCCGAATCTATTAAAAAGGGTAGACTTCCCCTCCAAACAATTCGCGCTAAAATTGATTATTGCTGCTATCCAATTCGGACTATCTATGGAGTATTAGGTGTAAAAATTTGGATATTCGTAGACGAAGAATAAGTAATCTTGTCTTCGGATTCTGTCCATTGATAGAATAAAAAATGACAAGAGACTTTTTTCCTGAAATCCCTGCAAAAGAAGAAATTATACCTCTTTCTATAAGATTTAATGAAAATTGATAAATCATTTAATATAATTGCTATGCTTAGTGTGTGACTCGTTATTTTTTTCTTTTTTTTAAGAAAAAAACTTAGTAATTATAGAAAATTAACTAATAACCAACCTATTGCTTCGTATTGTCGAGATCCTAACTAAGAAACAGTCACTATATGAATAAATACCTCTATCATAACATAAATGAGTAGATGTGTCATATAGTTGTAGCAACTGCAATTTTTTCTCTAAAAAAGAAAAGGGATTCTAGGTTGTGAAGCAAAACTAAAGGGATGTGGATAAAGGGAGGGATGATAGAAAGAAGGAAGAGGAAATAAATAAGATATAGGATTCCACTATGTATGGTCTATGAATTACATCATAAAAGGCAATGTGATAAAGCATCAATATAATAAAAATAATAGAGAATTAAAAATTGTAACTTGAAACAAGAACTACAAATTTAAAGCAATAATAAAGAGCCGCCCGGGTTAATAAAACTGAGAAAATTAACTCGGAAAGAAATTTTTTGGAAGCTCCGTTGCGGGATTCAGACCTAACCATTCAAGGAGAAGCAGTGGGAACGACAGAACCTATGATTCCATAGGATTTTATTGAAAAGAATCCTAACACTTCATTGGGTGGGATGGCGGAACAAACCAAAAAAATTGTCTTATTTGGTAAGTTTATAAATTAACAAATAAGACAGGAAAGAGTAAATATTCGCCCGCGAAATTCTTATTGAATTAGAATACTTTACCGCGATTCAATAAGAGTAAAAATAAGGATTTTTTTAAGAAGGATTACATTATCTATAAATATAGAATTTAGATAAATATACACACACATCTGGATATATTCTAGATCTTCTTTTTTGACTATATATTATATTTTTCTGTTTTAACAAATTCAATATAAAAAAAACCGAACTTTTTCTATTATCTATTAATGTGTATCTATCCGTACCGTAATATTTTGGAATATTATGAATTAGAGAAATTTACATGCTTTCTGATTCCATTCGCGAGGAGCTGGATGAGAAGAAACTCTCATGTCCAGTTTTGCAGTAGAGATGGAACTAAGAAAGAGAACCATCGACTATAACCCCAAAAGAACCAGATTTCGCAAACAACATAGAGGAAGAATGAAAGGAAAATCCTGCCGAGGCAATCGTATTTGTTTTGGTAGATATGCTCTTCAAGCACTTGAACCCGCTTGGATCACGGCGAGACAGATAGAAGCAGGACGAAGAGCAATAACACGATATGCACGTCGTGGTGGAAAAATATGGGTACGTATATTTCCCGACAAACCGGTTACACTAAGACCCACGGAAACACGTATGGGCTCGGGAAAGGGGTCCCCCGAATATTGGGTATCCGTTGTTAAACCTGGTCGTATACTTTATGAAATGGGGGGAGTATCTGAAACTGTAGCTAGAGCAGCTATCTCCATAGCTGCCAGTAAAATGCCCATACGAAGTCAATTTATTCGATTAGAGATATAGAACCCTAAAAGGGGTATGGAAGATAAAAAAAAATGCTCGGTTTTTCTTTCTGGAAAGACAATATTTCTTTCATCCTTTTGCATTGAAATAACAAATTGAAATCAAAATAATATGATTCAACCTCAGACCCTTTTAAATGTAGCAGATAATAGTGGAGCTCGAAAATTGATGTGTATTCGAGTCATAGGAGCTGCTGGTAATCAGCGATATGCTCGTATTGGTGATGTTATTGTTGCTGTAATCAAAGACGCATTGCCCCAAATGCCTCTAGAAAGATCCGAAGTAATTCGAGCTGTAATTGTACGTACATGTAAAGAGTTCAAATGCGAAGACGGTATAATAATCCGCTATGATGACAATGCTGCGGTTATAATTGATCAAAAAGGCAATCCAAAAGGAACTCGAGTTTTTGGCGCGATTGCCGAGGAATTGAGAGAATTGAATTTTACCAAAATAGTTTCATTAGCTCCTGAAGTATTATAAATACTAGTAGGCGAAATTGAGACCAAAGAATTAATTTAGTAGATTGTGTTTTACGTATATGTTTTAAAATCCAAAATGAAAAAAAAAAAAAGAAAACATGTTGATTATAGAAAAATTAGGAGGAACCTAGAATTAGAGTCTTATGGGCAAGGACACTATTGCTGATTTACTAACCTCTATAAGAAATGCGGACATGAATAAAAAAGGAACAGTTCGAGTAGTATCTACAAATATTACCGAAAACATTGTTAAAATACTTCTACGAGAGGGTTTTATTGAAAGTGTTCGGAAACATCAGGAACGTAACAGATATTTCTTGGTTTCAACTTTGCGACATCAAAAGAGAAAGACTATAAAAGGAATATATAGAACAAGAACCTTTTTAAAGCGTATCAGCCGACCCGGCTTACGAATTTATACCAACTATCAAGGAATTCCTAAAGTTTTGGGTGGAATGGGAATTGCTATTCTTTCTACTTCTCGAGGAATAATGACAGATCGAGAAGCTCGACTAAACAGAATTGGGGGAGAAGTCTTATGTTATATATGGTAATCGCCCCGCCTATAGTGCTCGAATTCTATCTCGCCCTTCCTATTTTTAAAATAAAAATAGAAAAATAGGAGAAAAAAAATATGACAGAAAAAAAAAATAGGAGAGAAAAAAAAAACCCGAGAGAAGCAAAAGTAACTTTCGAAGGTTTAGTTACGGAAGCCCTACCCAATGGAATGTTCCGCGTTCGGCTAGAGAATGACACCATCATCCTAGGCTATATTTCAGGAAAGATACGGTCTAGTTCTATACGAATACTGATGGGGGATAGGGTCAAAATTGAAGTAAGTCGTTATGATTCAAGCAAGGGACGTATAATTTATAGACTTCCCCATAAGGATTCGAAGCGTATCGAAGACTCGAAGGATAGCGAAGATTTGAAGGATAGCGAAGATTTGAAGGATACCAAAGATTCAAAGGATTAGGTTTTTCTTTTTTTTTCTAGGGTAATAAATTCTAAGTTCTAAAATTCAAGCGAAGAGACTTATTTTTTCCAAAAGATTAGATTCATAGTTTAAAAAAGGATACGGAAATATGAAAATAAGAGCTTCCGTTCGTAAAATTTGTACAAAATGTCGACTGATTCGTAGGCGTGGACGAATTAGAGTCATTTGCTCTAATCCGAAGCATAAACAAAGACAGGGGTAATCTTTCGAAAAAGAACTTTACTTTCTAAAAAGTAAAAAAAAGTACCCGCGGAAATGTTCCAATTCCAAATAAAATAATTTCATTTAAAATAATTAAAGTAAAGGGTTTATTTTACCCTGAAACGGATATCTTTGTATCTTTTTTTCTTTTTTTTATTTCTAACTCATATTTATGAGATAATAAAATATGGCAAAAGCTATACCAAAAATTGGTTCACGTAAGAAAGTGCGTATTGGTTTACGTAGGAATGCACGTTTTAGTTTACGGAAGAGTGCACGTAGAATAACAAAAGGGGTTATTCATGTTCAAGCTAGTTTCAACAATACCATTATAACTGTTACAGACCCACAAGGTCGGGTGGTTTTTTGGTCCTCGGCCGGTACTTGTGGATTCAAAAGCTCAAGAAAAGCATCACCCTATGCTGGTCAAAGAACAGCAGTAGATGCTATTCGTACAGTAGGTTTGCAACGAGCAGAAGTTATGGTAAAGGGCGCTGGTAGTGGAAGAGATGCCGCATTACGAGCCATTGCTAAAAGTGGTGTGCGATTAAGTTGTATACGCGATGTAACACCTATGCCGCATAATGGATGTCGACCGCCTAAAAAAAGACGTCTGTAAAAGAATTAACCCGCTTTCAACTTTCATTTCAAGAGAAATAAACGATTCAATGATAAAATAATAATACTAGTCTATTATGGTTCGAGAGGAGGTAGCAGGATCCACTCAAACACTACAGTGGAAGTGTGTTGAATCAAGAGTAGATAGTAAGCGCCTTTATTATGGTCGTTTCATTCTGTCCCCGCTTAGAAAAGGTCAAGCGGACACCGTCGGTATTGCCTTGCGAAGAGCTTTACTTGGAGAAATAGAAGGAACATGTATCACACGTGCAAAATTTGGGAGCGTGCCGCACGAGTATTCTACAATAGCAGGTATTGAAGAATCCGTACAAGAAATTTTACTAAATTTGAAAGAAATTGTATTGAGAAGTAATCTCTATGGAGTTAGAGACGCATCCATTTGCGTCAAAGGTCCTAGATACATAACTGCTCAAGATATCATCTTACCGCCTTCCGTAGAAATCGTTGATACGGCACAACCTATAGCTAACTTGACAGAGCCCATTGATTTCTGTATTGATTTACAGATCAAGAGAGATCGTGGATATCAGACAGAACTCAGAAAGAACTATCAAGATGGAAGTTATCCTATAGATGCTGTATCCATGCCTGTTCGAAATGTGAATTATAGTATTTTTTCTTGTGGGAATGGAAATGAAAAACACGAGATACTTTTTCTAGAAATATGGACTAATGGAAGTTTAACCCCTAAGGAAGCACTTTATGAGGCTTCTCGTAATTTGATTGATTTATTTCTTCCTTTTCTACACGCGGAGGAAGAGGGCGCTAGTTTCGAAGAAAATAAAAACAGGTTTACTCCACCCCTTTTTACTTTTCAAAAAAGATTAACTAATCTAAAGAAAAACAAAAAAGGAATTCCATTGAATTGTATTTTTATTGATCAATTAGAATTGACTTCTAGAACGTATAATTGTCTAAAAAGGGCCAATATACATACACTATTGGACCTTTTGAGTAAGACTGAAGAAGATCTTCTGAGAATTGACAGTTTTCGTATGGAAGATAGAAAACATATATGGGACACTCTAGAGAAGCATCTCCCAATTGATTTACTTAAGAATAAACTCTCGTTTTAAATCCATTGCAATTTTTTTTCTTCTTCTTTTTCGAGTTAGAATAAAAAGAAAACAATTTAGCATCTTTGGTACAATCTATATTTTCGCGAAATGGATCATAATAAAATGGATTTTAGGTATCTAGGGAAGATTCACTTGGAAGTAACTATTTCCTAGATACCTATGGTACTTCACGGTTGAATGAATCAAAAAATATCTAAAAAAGACCTAAAGTTAATGATTTATCAATGGGTAATGTTGCTCCAATACCTAACCAAAGAGCTACTACAGTACCGATTAAAAAAACGGTCGTAGCTACTGGGCGGCGAAATGGATTTTGGAATTTATTGACATTCTCTAGAAAAGGTACTGTCAATAAGCCTGTTGGCACAGAAACCATTAAAAGAACGCCCAATAACTTATTGGGTACCGTACGGAGTATTTGAAACACGGGAAAGAAGTACCACTCGGGTAATATTTCCAGAGGAGTTGCAAACGGATCTGCCGGTTCACCAATCATTGATGGCTCGAGAACCGCTAAACCTACATTACATGCAATAGTACCTAGAATTACTACTGGAAAAATATATAAAAGATCGTTGGGCCATGCGGGTTCCCCGTAATAATTATGTCCCATCCCTTTAGCTAATTTAGCTCTTAATACAGGATCATTTAAGTCTGGTTTCTTTGTTATTGGGATAGGTGAACTCTTTAGGATCCATCCCCCAAAGGAACCGGACATGAGAATTTATCATCATCCGGCTCGAGCAAGAGTGAAAGAAATAAGACCGCGGAAGATCCTTAATAGAATTAAGGTTTATAATGACTCAATGACTCTAGGCAAGAAAAGCTTTATCAGATTCTCTTTTCCGAAGTTGCACCTACAACTACTCATTGAAAATAATCCTATTCTTATGGGTAAATGCTCAATATCCAAGTGGGCTTACAAATTTGATCATGATCAATTGCTTTGTGGATTGTCTCATGTCTCTTGATTAGTTGGTATTTATCCCCTCAATATCGCAAGTTTCTTACCTCCAAACAAAATATTTACTTGTTACTAATAAAAAATCAAAAAGTTTAGCCTACATTCTTCCTTAGATCCCTTCTTTTACTCCGATAGTATTGCGGATCACAATCGATGCAAAGAAAATGAATGCATTTCCATACTATAATAAAAAGGTAAGTGTAATAAATAGAGAACTGGATCATGTCACATGACTTATTCCATTTCTACTCTATGGGATCTTACGGAGCCTGTTCATGGATGACATGGTTGCGGTATGATCATAGAAGATATTCTCCTCAAGTGAACCAGCCTATCCTTCCTAGGTAGGGGACTTACATGTTGATTGGATGCGGAGACACCTTTGGTTGTGAATTCTAATGTGGCAGATCCAATATTCTTTATCTGCATGGCCAAATCAATAATTCAAGTCACACACTCCCATAATCCGCCTTTTTTCTTTCGTAAAATTAACTTCAACTATTTGTATTGTATAAAAATACTTTGGAGTTGAAGAGAAGTATCCAAATGACATGTGTTATTTTACAATAACCCATGCTTGTAGCAATGAAATACCAAAACCTACCCGATATGATATATGATAATTATAATTCTCTATGATATGCCTTCCCTATAAAGGACCCGAAATACCTTGCTTACGTATCATTGGAAAGTGCATTAACATAAATACGGCAGTAAGCAGAGGCAGTACAAAGGTATGTAAACTATAAAAACGAGTCAAAGTGGATTGGCCCACACTAGCACTTCCGCGTAATAACTCCACTAAAGGCGATCCTATTACCGGAATGGCGTCAGGTACACCTGTCACAATTTTGACTGCCCAATAGCCAATTTGATCCCAAGGCAAAGAATAACCAGTTACACCAAATGATGCAGTCAAAACAGCCAAAACCACACCTGTGACCCAAGTTAATTCGCGGGGTTTTTTAAATCCCCCTGTGAGATACACACGAAATACATGCAGGATCATCATTAAAACCATCATACTTGCTGACCATCGATGAACTGATCGGATTAACCAACCAAAGTTGGCCTCGGTCATTATGTATTGAACCGAGGAAAAAGCCTCTGTAACGGTTGGTCGGTAGTAAAAAGTCATAGCAAAACCGGTAGCGACTTGTACTAGAAAACAAGTAAGTGTAATTCCCCCTAAACAATAAAATATGTTGACATGGGGAGGAACATATTTACTAGTTATATCATCTGCAATTGCCTGAATCTCAAGACGTTCCTCAAACCAATCATATACTTTATTGAGATAGGTAACTAACCCGAGTCCCCCTCTAAGAGCCGTATATGAAAATTTCATCTCGTACGGCTCAAGCAGAAACACAAAAATTTTCAACGAATATTAGAAAAAAGGTTCAAAACTTCATCAGCCACTGAATTGGGTCGATTTGCCTTGAAGATATCAAATAAGAAAAATCCGGAATATCTTCTTTGTGATGATAATGCCAAAAAATCTCAAGTTGGCGCGTCTTTCTTTCTTCCTTTCCCTTATGTTGGTCATTAGAGGCTTCTTGACTTTTCTCTTCCCTATAAAGGATTTGTTTTTTTATGCGTAATATAGAAATTATCTTGTTGAGATCCTATGAATCAGTTCAATTAAAACCTTAGATTCATACTAGAGCCACGATGATTTAGTCTCAAGCTAAACAAAAGGCAAGGGTTCTTCGAATAAGAACCGCTTGATAATCATTTATTGAATCAGTGTAATGACTCGACAAAATCGAGAGAAAAAAAGTTGTCTTTTGGGCAAACAAAATTGGAAGGAAGAAAATTTCTTTTTTATTTTTATTTAAGAACTACTTGAATTTTTCAGTCTGGTTGCGAGGTCTTAATAGTGAGTATGAATCATAGTTCCATTTTTTTTTGATCCACTCTATCTATTTCGTGTTCCAGATACTAGAATAAATAATATCTGACGAATTAGAATCATCTTGATAGAGATAACAGGCCCTTTCTATGTATTATCAATAGGATCAATTCTAACAAGTCACACACTCATATTCCAGAGATACCGAAACAAAAAAATTCCGCGGTCGAACTACCATAATATCTAGAAATGTAGATCTTAAACTAGAAAGGCTTTTTTGGATGGAAAAACTCTGACTTCCTAGTTTTAGTTAGTAGAAACCTAATTGGTTAAAATTCCGTCCAGTAAAACGGAAGAATTATAAATTTCTAAAATGATAGATAGGAATATAGCGAATAAAGCCATTGCGATCCCCATAAAAGGAGTAGTCCCCCAACCCGGGGCGACTTTCCCATATTCCGAATTCAAGGGTTTCAGTAAACTACCTGCACCAGTTCGTTTTGGCCTAGGTTTAGAACTATCTTCAACGGTTTGTGTAGCCATAAATTCTATTTAATCATTGGTGTTGACTTTGTATACTATTCCGTTGTAGTTGTAAATACACGATCTTTTCGTAGATCCATTGTAATCTTGAAATTCTATAAAAATGGAAACAGCAACTTTAGTCGCCATCTCCATATCTGGTTTACTTGTAAGCTTTACTGGGTATGCCTTATATACCGCGTTTGGGCAACCCTCTCAACAATTAAGAGATCCATTCGAAGAACACGGAGACTAATTTAAGTAAGAAGTCTCCCAGATAGGGGGACTTCTTACTTAAATGAAATTATTTTATTCTTTTAGTTGGAGTTGGTGGAACCTTAGGTGGTTCTCGGAAGAAGATAGCGAAAAAAATTATCCCTAAAGTCGAAACTAAAAGGAACGTATAAACCAATGCTTCCATAGATTCGATCCTGGTTTATTTACAATTATAACTTCCACACCTATTCATTTGTCATTTGGGATAATTTCCCATATAAAGAAAGAAAAAGAGTCAAAGAAAGGATGGGAGATGTTTCCCATGTCAAATCAAAAAAGAGAGGTGAAAGATACTATAACAATGTGTATCAAACTGCCTGTTTCCTTGTAGTTGGATCTCCCACTTTTTGGAATGTTCCAAATTCCACTTGAGCATCCAAATCTGGATCAATACCAGCAAAAACATCTCGGAACAATGTTCTAGCGCCATGCCAAATGTGTCCGAAAAAGAAGAGCAAAGCAAAGGTAGCATGACCAAAAGTGAACCAACCCCTTGGACTGCTGCGAAAAACACCATCAGATTTCAAAGTAGCCCGGTCTAATTCAAAAATTTCCCCTAATTGAGAACGCCTCGCATATTTTTTTACAGTAGCAGGATCAGAATAACTTACTCCATTAAGTTCGCCACCATAGAACTCCACCGTTACACCTACTTGTTCAACACTATATTTGGATTCTGCTCTTCTAAAAGGAACGTCTGCTCTAACAATTCCCTCCTCATCTACCAAAACAACCGGAAATGTTTCAAAAAAAGTAGGCATACGGCGTACAAAAAGCTCACGTCCTTCTTTATCTCTAAAGACGGGATGTCCTAACCATCCAACAGCTATTCCATCCCCATTGTCCATTGAGCCTGCTCTGAATAATCCCCCTTTTGCCGGATTATTACCAATATAATCATAAAAGGCTAATTTTTCGGGAATTTTAGACCAAGCTTCTGATAAACTAAGATTTTCGGCTAAACCATTGCTAACTCTTCGATATATTTCTTGCTGAAAGTATCCCTGATCCCACTGATAACGAGTAGGCCCAAATAATTCGATTGGGGTCGTTGCTGACCCATACCACATAGTTCCAGCAACTACGAAAGCTGCAAAAAAAACAGCAGCGATACTACTGGAAAGTACAGTTTCAATATTGCCCATACGTAATCCTTTATATAGACGTTGAGGCGGACGGACACTAAGATGGAATAAGCCCGCTAATATACCCAATGTACCCGCAGCAATATGATGAGAAGCTATTCCCCCCGGAACAAAAGGATCAAAACCTTCTGCACCCCACGCTGGATTTACAGCTTGTACTTTTCCAGTTAGTCCATAAGGATCGGATACCCATATCCCAGGACCATACAAACCCGTTACATGAAATGCCCCAAAGCCAAAGCAAGCCACCCCTGCAAGAAATAAATGAATTCCAAAGATCTTGGGCAAATCCAAAGAGGGTTTTCCCGTCCGCTCATCAGAGAATATTTCTAGGTCCCAATATACCCAATGCCAGATCGCTGCCAAGAAACACAAGCCAGAAAACACAATATGCGTACCTGCCACACCTTCATAACTCCAAATACCCGGATTTGTTACAGTTCCTCCTGAAATACTCCAACCACCCCACGAATCCGTTATTCCTAAACGAGTCATGAAGGGAATTACGAACATACCTTGTCTCCACATTGGATCCAGAACAGGATCAGAGGGATCAAAAACTGCTAATTCGTATAAAGCCATTGAGCCAGCCCAACCAGAAACTAGAGCTGTGTGCATTATATGCACCGCAAGCAATCGACCCGGATCATTCAATACGACAGTATGAACACGATACCAAGGCAAACCCATGGAAATACCCCTTTAGCAAAGAAAAATAGACACGATGTCGCTTTATTTTATCGCATTGAAAAAGACTATCCATATCCTATGTACCTAACCCTTCTAGGGGATTCTGTGTCAGAAAGCGCGAATATTTATTTCATTCCATTAAAAATAAGAAGCCAATTCTGTTCATAAGAAGAAAGAGAAGCAGATCTATTCTATACTCGATAAGTGCCAATATGCAATGGGTAACTTGGCCAATTTGGAAAAAACGAAGAATAGATCGCTACCCCTCTTTGTTTAGCATTCAAATCACCCATTCCCTTTTCTTTATTCAATCTGTCTTACATTCCTTATATGTATAACCTTTCAATCTACGTATTAATAGAATCTATAATATTCATATAGAATAAGAATAAAAATTAAGACAATAAACTGCGGATTCTTTCTTTCTGTTCCATTCTTACGTTTCCATATTAAAGTGTGGTTTTCTTACTTAAATTTAATAATATTAATCTAATATGCCCATTGGTGTTCCAAAAGTACCTTACCGGATTCCTGGAGATGAAGAAGCGACTTGGGTTGACTTATACAATGTTATGTATCGAGAAAGGACACTTTTTTTAGGTCAAGAGATTCGTTGCGAGATCACGAATCATATTACAGGTCTCATGGTATATCTGAGTATAGAAGATGGAATTAGTGATATTTTTTTGTTTATAAACTCCCCAGGCGGGTGGCTAATCTCAGGAATGGCTATTTTTGATACGATGCAAACGGTGACACCAGATATATATACAATATGCCTCGGAATAGCCGCCTCCATGGCGTCCTTCATTCTGCTTGGAGGAGAACCCACCAAGCGTATAGCATTCCCTCACGCGAGGATTATGCTTCACCAACCTGCTAGTGCTTATTATCGGGCAAGGACACCAGAATTTTTACTAGAAGTAGAAGAGTTACACAAAGTTCGCGAAATGATCACAAGGGTTTATGCAGTAAGAACAGGCAAGCCTTTTTGGGTTGTATCCGAAGACATGGAAAGGGATGTTTTTATGTCAGCAGACGAAGCCAAAGCTTATGGACTTGTCGATATTGTAGGGGATGAAATGATTGACAAGCACTGCGATACTGATCCAGTGTGGTTTCCAGAAATGTTTAAGGATTGGTAGTGTCCGGATTTCTTGTAAAGTTATTTCACAGCTAAATTCGTGTTTTCCTCGATTTAATAGAAAATAGAAAGACTTCATGATGAGCAATCATCAGGTTAAGATGGATCTAAACCAATCCATTTTTTTCTATATACATACAACATGCCGACGGTTAAACAACTTATTAGAAACGCAAGACAGCCAATACGAAATGCTCGAAAAACGGCCGCGCTTAAAGGATGCCCTCAGCGTCGAGGAACATGTGCTAGGGTGTATGTGCGACTCGTTCAGATCATGACTTCAAACAAATATAAAAAAAATTGAAGTATCCATGATTAGTACCAATGAATAGGATATAGCTTCTCTATCCTAGATTTCTATGGTATATGGAATTTATGGTTTCCTTTGGTGCAAATCCAATTATCTAAATTGGAAATAAGAAGCAATTCTCCCATTGGTAGCAAATGGTTATCCATTAAGCGGAGGAAATAGTAATAAAAAGAAAAAGGCTTATGCTCCTTTATCTTAAAAGAACGGACTAACAGGGTCAGCTACTTAGCCAACTTTCATAATTAAATACCGTCACTGTATGGATAACTCTTATTGTGAAAAGAGCTATTTACTCTATAATGGATAGGTAGAGCCAAAGAATGTGGACTATACAAGTTCGCAATACCTTTTGATGAAAGAAAGGGCTCCGGTGTATAGAGAGGGCCTCACCGTTTAAAAGGGAACCATAGAAACGATGGAACCCACTATTTTTTTTAGTATTATTAGAATGAATTTGTTATTTCGTATAGAAATAACTGAACGGAGTGGAATAAAAAATCGTGGTTGGGAAGGTTACTATAGCAAAAGCCATTGGAATTAATATTTTATATATCGGAATAATTAGTTTTGTTATTAATGAGAAAAAGGGTGGCTAAAAGAAGAGAAATCATTAGTTATTCATTAAGGTTAATTTGATTCAATGACCAGAGTTCCGCGAGGATATATAGCCCGGAGACGACGAACAAAAATGCGTTCATTTGCCTCAAACTTTAGAGGGGCTCATTTAAGACTTAATCGAATGATTACCCAACAGGTAAAAAGAGCTTTTGTTTCCTCTCATCGAGATAGAGGTAGGCAAAAGAGGGATTTTCGTCGTTTGTGGATCACTCGGATAAACGCAGCAACGCGGGTATATAAAGTATTCGATAGTTATAGTAAATTAATACACAACCTGTACAAGAAGAAATTGATTCTTAATCGTAAAATGCTTGCACAAGTAGCTGTATCAAATCCAAATAATCTTTACACGATTTCCAATAAAATAAAGATCATCAATTAAAGGTATAAATAAAGTAATATACTGGAATAATAAAAGATGAATTCCCGGAGAGGGAACTCCGGGAAGATACAATAAATTAAGATTAAGTGGTAGGAATCAACGAGCTGGATTACTTTCTTTATAATATATATAGGTCTGGCCCTTTCGAATTCGAATAAAACATCAACAATCGGAACTTAAGTTCCGGTTGTTGTTTCTTAAATTTTGGTTGTTGTTTCTTAAGTTTCGATTGGAATTGTACTTTTGCGTTAATTGAGGAATATGTCTATTTTTTCTGGGTCTAGAACCTGTAATTATTGAAATTGACTGGGCTTGAAATTGCTTTTCGTTCTCATAGTTACGAAACGGTAAGAAAGATAAAATACGAGCCTGTTTTATAGCAAGAGTAATTAATCGTTGTTGTTTCAAGGTTAATCTATTTATTCGTCTCGATAATATTTTTCCTTGTTCACTAATAAATCTATTAATTAAACTCATGTTTCTATAATCAATTCGATCTCCCGGGCCAATCCGGGGACGCCTACGAAAAGGTTGTTTAGATTTACGAAAAGGTTGCTTGAATTTACGAAAAGTTTGCTTGGATTTACGAAAGGGTTGCTTGGATTTATTAAAAGTTTGCTTGGATTTACTAAAGGGTTGCTTAGATTTAAGAAAAGGTTGTTTAGATGTATACATGATTTATTCCTTATTTAAAATTTGAAAATTTGAAAATTCACTTCTTTATTTTATTAATTTAGGATCCAGAAGAAGTAGTTTTTCTTTGATCCATATCTTATTTGATTCATATTATAGTATATGAATACCCTCTATACATATGAAATAATATCTACCGGAAATCAGATGAGTTGATTTGTATTTTGTATTCTATACTATGTTTTCTTTATATATTAAATATGAAGTTCTTACTCTTTCTGTTGTTTGGAAAGATCAAACACACGATGTTCCTATTTCTTTATTTCGTGATGAGTCGTATGCTTGCGACAATAACGACAAAATTTTTTGAATTCTAATTGTCCGGGTGTATTGTGGCGATTCTTTTGAGTACTATATCTAGAAATCCCCGTCGATTCCTCATTGGCACCTTTTCGAACACAACTGATGCATTCCAAAATAACTCTGATTCTAACATCTTTTCCCTTGGCCATGAACCTCCTTTTCTTTTTGGATTGACTTAACTTAATTCTTCTACTTATTCTTTTATTCTTCTATTTTGAATCCGAAGAAGAAGAATAAAATTCATTAGAATAATTTTTTTTTATTCTTTAATTAAGTAATAAAAAATAGAGAAATAATTAAAGAATACAATCCTTGTCGAATTAGCAAAGATTTTGGTTCGAAATCCTTTCATTTAATTAGCCAGCCCCGCCTTTTCTATGCTCTGATTTCTGAGGCCTTATTTAGCTTGGGTACCCCTTTAAATTGAATTTCTATTTTCAAAAATGGGGTTTACCAAATTTTTAATGACTCTGAGGTTCAACCCAATCCATCTTTTCTTTCTTTTTCCTTCCGATACTAAAAAAAGATTGAAAAGGATCAAATTTTGTCATATCACGAAGAAATCTATCCCTCCCATAGCAATAACTAGAATTAAAAAAAAGGGAATGACAAAGCATCTGGGAATAAACGATTAATTTCTATCAATAAACCTGCTAAAGCACCAAACCATAGAGTACTTAGCACGGGTGCTACAGAGAGATATGTTTTTATATCCCGCATTGAAAATCCTCCTTCCTTGTTGGAATACATATATGATCATAAACTCTTGCCCAAGATTGTTATGCTATATATAAAATGAACCATATCGACGAAATTTTCCTATCCCTAAAAAAGAAAAAGATGACCCCTTCTTCCTATATATTACCAAGGAAAAGTAATCCTTCTTTTATAGGCGAAATTATATTGGATTTTATATGTATATAATTCCTTAATTATATGAGACCAAAAAGAAGAAATGACACGAGGGTTCTATATATAGATAGAGAAAGAAAGAAGAAGAAAATTATGATGTGGAAAAGAAGACAGGAATTGTGTACAATGGCATTGTACAACAATTTAATTTGGAAAAGGGATGTAGCGCAGCTTGGTAGCGCGTTTGTTTTGGGTACAAAATGTCACAGGTTCAAATCCTGTCATCCCTACCTATTACTTCTTTCTTCTTTATAGGCAGTAGCGACGAGATCAATTAAAGTAAAGTGGGTATAACTTGAATTTGTGGAGACTATACGTACGTGAGATACATTAGGAATAGAAAAAGATTTTCTTTTTGAATGAATGAAAGCGCTCTTAGTTCAGTTCGGTAGAACGCGGGTCTCCAAAACCCGATGTCGTAGGTTCAAATCCTACAGAGCGTGATTCCATCTATTTTATGTCGAAGCAGAGTAAAATAACTTAACAAAATTGAATTGTAACTCCAATTTCAATTTGACCTCCTCTCTGGTCTGGAGGAGGTCAATCAAAAAAAAAAAATGACTCAATCAAAGATCCAACTGATCCCCACGCCTGTATTGCAAATACGCAGTCACGAATAATCCCGCTAAAGTAATAGGAATTAGGCCTAAGACGATTCCAAATAGAAAAACTTCAATCATTTCGATTTGTTCGAGGGGATAAAAAAAGAGGTACGATCTATCCCTAAATAGTACTCTAAATTATCCACGAATCTCAATGACCAAGAAAAGAATTCCTAATTAGTCTGGAAAAGAGTCGTAGAATGCCAGGAATCCCAAAGAAAGATTTTTCTTTTCTGAATTATAATTATTCAGTCAATTCAAATAAGGCGTATCTTGTTCAAGCCAATAAATAGAGCTGGGGTTATAGTTAAAGCAGCCAGTAGAAAACCAAAATAACTAGTTAAAGTAAGCATGAAAGAGTTAAATTCCATTTATTTTTTTTTACTACACTACATATGTTGGTAAAGCATTTACCTAAGTTATGGAAAATTCATAATTCATCAGTTATTTTAGATAATACTAAAAAACAAGATAGAGTAAGATACAGAAGTGTAAAAGAAAGTGGATTCATCAGATGATACATGAGTCCCTAATTCCGAATCAAGAGATTTGTTGTGGAATTTGTCAATTGAGTAAAGTAATAATATTAAGAACTAGATCATCTAACCCCATTGAATGAAAAAAAGAAATTCAATTTTCAGGGAAATTTTTGAATAAGAGATAAATAAACAATTGAATTTGAAAAAAAAAACTTCTTTCTATTTTGGATAATTTCTTTTTCAATAGGACCCTCTTTTTGGAGTGAACGATCGAATATTCCCCTATTCCTTCTTATTTTAACTGATTGTATTCCATATGGAATAAGAGGAGAACAAAAGCATTCCACGACCTGCCAAGGGGCTGTTAAAAAAAAAAAAAAAAGAAAGCTCTTCCT
The DNA here is from genome assembly GCF_056163025.1 of Triticum urartu. NCBI lineage: Eukaryota > Viridiplantae > Streptophyta > Magnoliopsida > Poales > Poaceae > Triticum > Triticum urartu. Next base: position 6,331,363 of record NW_028259461.1, on the reverse strand, counting down.
TGAATTTACTTTATTTTTATTCCTTTTTCGAACTCCAACCAAAGTAGATTCGAAGACGAGTCACTTCAATTATCCTTTTAAGTTCTATTCTATCTTCTGTCTTTCCCTATTTCATCTCGTAAAGTTCCGCGCTCGCAGTTTGGTCAAGAAAGTTAGACCTAATCCAACAAACAATACAAGGATGAATTACGAATTATGAAAGGATAGATTTCACATATACTTGTCCTTGTATTGTGTCAGTATGAGAATATCCTTCCTAAATTATTTATCCAAACCTATTGATCATTAACTTAGATTTTCCCAAGATTTTGGCTGCTATTCCGAATTACTCTATTATTCCGAAGCCAATGAAAAGTAAGTAGAACCTACAAAAATGGGGTTTTCTATTGATGCCTTGAATAACATATAGCTTACCTATAGACAAAAAAAAAATAAAAAAGTAATTATGTTTCGGAACCAGGCAAAACCAGATTGCTGTGCCATAGGAAGGATAGCTATACTAATTCGGTATACTCAAAATACACCTTTGGTACAAAATTGACAATCTCACAAGGATGAAATATCAGTAATTTTCTATTTACTGGTCGATCCCATCTTTTACGGAATCAATTCCTTTTTTGAATGTACAAAAATTTTGGGAGTTCAGCATGTCTGGAAGCACGGGAGAACGTTCTTTTGCTGATATTATTACCAGTATTCGATACTGGGTTATTCATAGCATTACTATACCTTCCCTATTCATTGCGGGTTGGTTATTTGTCAGTACGGGTTTAGCTTATGACGTGTTTGGAAGTCCTAGGCCAAACGAGTATTTCACGGAAAGCCGACAAGGAATTCCGTTAATAACCGACCGTTTTGATTCTTTAGAACAACTCGATGAATTTAGTAGATCCTTTTAGGAGGCCCTCAATGACCATAGATCGAACCTATCCTATTTTTACAGTGCGATGGCTGGCTATTCACGGACTAGCTGTACCTACTGTTTTTTTCTTGGGATCAATATCAGCAATGCAGTTCATCCAACGATAAAACAAATTCCAACTATAGAACTATGACACAATCAAACCCGAATGAACAAAATGTTG
>NW_028259461.1:6296796-6329778 GCF_056163025.1 Triticum urartu | reverse complement strand
ATTCAAATCAGGGAAAGGATCCTTTCTTCTATTGATTTGATAGAAATTCGTTTTTCTTTTCCTGTCTGTATGATTTTGATTTTCGATGAATGAGCCTTTGGTAATGCTTTTATCTCTATTCTATGTCGCAGGCGCCTATCCAGTCTATAAACAAATACTAATGAGAAAATGAAAACTATACTAAACTAAAGAAAACATAGGATAGAGATCCTAAAATCTAAAAAAGGGCATATTAGGGCTATACGGATTCGAACCGTAGACCTTCTCGGTAAAACAGATCAAACGGATTATTATCGAAATGATTTGAACTGTTTCAAAGACCCAACATGCATTTTTTTGCATTGGGCTCTTTCATAAACTGATTTAAAGATCAGTTAGTCCACCATAGTTTTTCTTTACGGAAAGATAATGAGATGGCTCCCTGTGCTCTGATTGATTTTTTGTATTATGATCTATCTAGGAGCAATACCAAAGTGTTTCAAAGGAGGATTACCTTGACTTAGGTCTGCCTCCGGTCTAAATTAAATCAACCTAAGTGAAATGGAGTCTCTATCGTTCCACTGCAAGAGTTAACTATGAGACTTCATACACCTTAAAGTTCATAGAACGAAAAGAAGTTTTTTGGAGGCCCTTATCCTCATTACGCCTAGCATTTAGTGGGCTGGATATTTACCTTATCAACTAGCAAATCCATAAGGGTTCTATTTGATTAGGCACCTGAATTGGCACCTGAATCGGACTGAACCGACTGTTTGTCAGGCTACTGTTCTCCTATTCTCTCGAATCTATGAAGTAAGACATTGATTTTGCAATAAGATCGATTATGTTCATTGCATAATAAGCTCCTTTGAAAAGCATTGGCGCACGTGTAAACGAGTTGCTCTACCGAACTGAGCTATAGCCCTTATCAGAGATATCTTAACATATAGATAATTTCTTGTCAAGATGAATATTTTCTAATGCCAGAGGATACCCCTTTGATCTGTATCTGTTTAGTATTTAGTTTAGTATTTAGTATATAACAGACCAATAACAGAGCGGTATTGCTTAGAAAAGGGATTCAATATATAATCGATCGAAGTAATGGGTCTTCCTTTGTGGTGATAAATTGCCTACTTAACTCAGTGGTTAGAGTATTGCTTTCATACGGCGGGAGTCATTGGTTCAAATCCAATAGTAGGTAAGTAGGTAGAAAAATTACTAGATAGCATTGGACTTACTTCGCTTCGCTATCTAATAACTTTTTCTACCCCTCTTCCCTTTTTCTTTGTATCAACTATAAACCACTGGATTGTCTTCAATTGGATGGGGGAATCCAATTGACAGCCTCGATTCGTATCCTAGCTCGTCTGAGAGCGAGCTTCGCTTCAACCAAATCTTTCGTACCCTCAGCTTTACTCAAGTTAGCTTCGGCTATTTCAAGTGCCTTTTGAGCTTCTTCCGGATCAATATCACTACCCAGTTCCGCATCATTTCCTAAAATGATGATCTCATTATTAACTATTCTCGCAAAACCGCTCCACAGAATCGCTGTTAACCATTGGTCGTTGAGGAGGCGTATTCTCAAAGGACCCATATCTACTGCTGTGTTAATGGGGGCGTGGTTTGGTAATACGCCAATTTGGCCACTATTAGTGGATAAAATGATTTCTTTCACTTCACAATCCCAAATAATTCGCTTAGGAGTCAGTACATAAAGATTTAATTTCATTTCTTCGATTTGTTCTCCTCTTCTAAGGTTATAGCTTTCGTGCTAGCTTCATCGATGTTACCCACCAAATAAAAAGCCTGTTCAGGTAGGCCGTCTAATTCTCCGGAAAGGATTAGTTGAAATCCCCTAATAGTTTCCGCAAGAGCAACATACTTTCCTGGAGAACCAGTAAAAACTTCTGCCACAAAGAACGGTTGTGATAAGAAACGCTCAATTTTTCTTGCTCTTGCTACAGTTAAACGATCCTCTTCCGATAATTCATCCAAGCCAAGAATTGCGATAATGTCCTGAAGTTCTTTGTAACGTTGTAAAGTTTCCTTAACTCTTTGCGCAGTTTCATAATGTTCGTTGCCAACGATCCGAGGCTGTAACATAGTCGAGGTTGAATCTAAAGGATCTACTGCTGGATAAATACCCTTGGAAGCTAATCCTCTGGAAAGTACGGTAGTAGCATCCAAATGTGCAAATGTTGTGGCAGGGGCAGGGTCGGTCAAATCGTCTGCAGGTACATAAACTGCTTGAATCGAAGTTATAGATCCCTTTTTAGTAGAAGCAATTCTTTCTTGCAAAGAACCCATTTCTGTACTAAGAGTAGGTTGATAACCCACTGCGGAGGGCATTCTCCCTAATAAAGCGGATACCTCTGATCCTGCTTGAACAAAACGAAAGATATTATCGATAAATAAAAGCACGTCTTGCTTATTAACATCTCGGAAATATTCCGCCATAGTTAGGGCAGTTAAACCAACTCTCATACGAGCTCCCGGTGGTTCATTCATTTGGCCATAGACTAGAGCTACCTTTGATTCCTCAATATTTTTTTCATTAATTACTCCGGATTCCTTCATTTCCATATAAAGATCATTTCCTTCACGAGTCCGTTCCCCTACTCCACCGAATACGGATACGCCCCCATGAGCTTTAGCAATGTTATTGATTAATTCCATGATCAGTACTGTTTTACCTACTCCAGCCCCCCCAAATAGTCCTATTTTTCCTCCACGTCGATAAGGAGCTAAAAGATCGACGACCTTAATACCTGTTTCAAAGATGGATAATTTCGTATCTAACTCGATAAAGGCAGGCGCAGATCTATGAATAGGGAACGTTGCACTACTATCTACAGGACCCAAATTGTCAACAGGCTCCCCAAGAACGTTGAAAATTCGTCCGAGAGTAGCTCCACCGACCGGAACACTGAGAGGAGCTCCCGTGTCAATCACTTCCATTCCTCTCATCAACCCGTCCGTAGCACTCATAGCTACAGCTCTAACTCGATTATTTCCTAATAATTGTTGTACCTCACAAGTCACATTAATTTGCTTATCGGCAGTGTCTCTACTCTGGACTACCAAAGCGTTATAAATATAAGGTAACTTGCCTGGGGGAAAAGTGACATCCAGCACGGGTCCAATAATTTGATCGATACGACCTGTACTTTTTTCTTCAATTGTGGAAACCCCGGGAGGAGAAGTAGTAGGATTGGTTCTCATAATTATCACATAATTAAAAAAAAGGAATTTGTCGAAATTTTTCTTTTTTTATTGTTGAATAATGCCAAATCAAATCAAAAAAAATCCAAAAGTAAAAAGGAAATGAATTAGTTAATTCAATAAGAGAGAAAAGGGGACCAGGACTTGATTTCGTTGCCCAAGCGAATCCCATTCAATCGTTTACTCATGGAATGAGTCCATTGGAAAGTTCAATCAATCTTTTTTTTCATATACATTTTGCCTTTTGTGGAGGATCTGTGCCTACTCTACTTTCCTATCTAGGACTTCGATATACAAAATATATACTACTGTGAAGCATAGATTGCTGTCAACAAAGAATTTTATTAGTATTTAGTTAGGTATTTGCATTCAAAATAAGAAAAGAGAACTATTAAGAACTTGTAAAATAAGGATTAGGAATTAATTTGGGTTGCGCTATATCTATCAAAGAGTATACAATAATTATGGATTTGGTAAATCAAATCCATGGTTTAATAACGAACCGTGTTAACTTACCATAACAACAACTCAATTCCTATCGAATTCCTATATTGGAATTCCTATAGGATAGAACATACACAGGGTGTACGCATTATATATGAATGAAACATATTCATTAACCTAAGCATGCCCTCAATTTTCTTTAATGAGTTGATATTATATTAATTGAATATCCTTTTTGTTTTACGAGATTTTTGCTAAAGTTTCATTTACGCCTAATTAACATCGAGTAGACCCTGTTATTGTGAGAATTCTTAATTCAAGAGTTATAGGGAGGGACTTATGTCACCACAAACAGAAACTAAAGCAGGTGTTGGATTTCAAGCTGGTGTTAAAGATTATAAATTGACTTACTACACCCCAGAGTATGAAACTAAGGATACTGATATCTTGGCAGCATTCCGAGTAAGTCCTCAGCCTGGGGTTCCGCCCGAAGAAGCAGGGGCTGCAGTAGCTGCCGAATCTTCTACTGGTACATGGACAACTGTTTGGACTGATGGACTTACCAGTCTTGATCGTTACAAAGGACGATGCTATCACATCGAGCCTGTTGCTGGGGAAGACAACCAATGGATCTGTTATGTAGCTTATCCATTAGACCTATTTGAAGAGGGTTCCGTTACTAACATGTTTACTTCCATTGTAGGTAACGTATTTGGTTTCAAAGCCCTACGTGCTCTACGTTTGGAGGATCTACGAATTCCCCCTACTTATTCAAAAACTTTCCAAGGCCCGCCTCATGGTATCCAAGTTGAAAGAGATAAGTTGAACAAGTACGGTCGTCCTTTATTGGGATGTACTATTAAACCAAAATTGGGATTATCCGCAAAAAATTATGGTAGAGCGTGTTATGAGTGTCTACGTGGTGGACTTGATTTTACCAAAGATGATGAAAACGTAAACTCACAACCATTTATGCGCTGGAGAGACCGTTTTGTCTTTTGTGCCGAAGCTATTTATAAATCACAGGCCGAAACCGGTGAAATCAAGGGGCATTACTTGAATGCGACTGCGGGTACATGTGAAGAAATGATTAAGAGAGCTGTATTTGCAAGAGAATTAGGGGTTCCTATTGTAATGCATGACTACTTAACTGGGGGATTCACCGCAAATACTACTTTGGCTCATTATTGCCGCGACAATGGCCTACTTCTTCACATTCACCGTGCAATGCATGCAGTTATTGATAGACAGAAAAATCATGGTATGCATTTCCGTGTATTAGCTAAAGCATTGCGTATGTCTGGGGGAGATCATATCCACTCCGGTACAGTAGTAGGTAAGTTAGAAGGGGAACGCGAAATGACTTTAGGTTTTGTTGATTTATTGCGCGATGATTTTATTGAAAAAGATCGTGCTCGCGGTATCTTTTTCACTCAGGACTGGGTATCCATGCCAGGTGTTATACCGGTAGCTTCAGGTGGTATTCATGTTTGGCATATGCCAGCTCTGACCGAAATCTTTGGGGACGATTCTGTATTACAATTTGGTGGAGGAACTTTAGGACATCCTTGGGGAAATGCACCTGGTGCAGCAGCTAATCGAGTGGCTTTAGAAGCCTGTGTACAAGCTCGTAACGAAGGGCGCGATCTTGCTCGCGAAGGTAATGAAATTATCCGAGCAGCTTGCAAATGGAGTCCTGAACTAGCCGCAGCTTGTGAAGTATGGAAGGCGATCAAATTCGAGTTCGAGCCGGTAGATACTATTGATTAACTAGATAAAACTAAAGATAAAGAAGGTATAAATAAAAAAGAAACGAAATAAAAAGAGAAAAAAATCAGTTATGAAATGCAGTAATTCTTCTTTATTCTTCTAATTGATTGCAATTAAACTCGGCTCAATCTTTTTTAGAAAAAAAAGATTGAGCCGAATAAAAATAGATCATGATATGATCATGAGACTTGACAAATTGAGATTCGTCTATTCTATATATCTAGAATATATATATTAAGGTATAATACAATAAAGAAATACAAATAAAATAATAAAATAATAAAATATAGTATTATCATATGATAATGATAATGGAATCAAATACGCAGTATTTACAGAAAAAAGTCTTCGTTTATTGGGAAAGAATCAATATACTTTTAATGTCGAATCGGGATTCACTAAGACAGAAATAAAGCATTGGGTCGAACTCTTCTTTGGTGTTAAGGTGGTAGCTGTGAATAGCCATCGACTACCTGGAAAAGGTAGAAGAATAGGACCTATTCTGGGCCATACAATGCATTACAGACGTATGATCATTACCCTTCAACCGGGTTATTCTATTCCACTTCTAGATAGAGAAAAAAACTAAAGGAGAATGAATGAAAAAAGACATAGTTTGGAAGTTAGACCTTTTTATAGGACTCTCTTTCAATTTCAAAAAAGAGGACGTTTGAAACTTTTAACAGGCGTAATCGTGAGTCAACAAGTGACTCGAACTGTGTGTAAAAAAAGAAGCATTTTTTTTTTTTCAAAATGCTAGAACTAGATAAGGAAGTTTTCTATAACCTTGAGAAAAAGGATAAAAAGGTAGTTTTTTTTTAGTTTATGACTCCGATCAAGAGCGAGAAATCCTTGATTTGGGATTGGACATAGAACCTGGACCCATCGTAGAGACGTTTAGTTCAAAAGAAAGGATCGTATCCTGATGGTAAGAATTATACTTTCGTGGAAATACAGCGCTATAGACTTCAATGCGGTAGAGTAGACGTTTTGTTTCTAATTTTTCTGGACCAAACCTCCGCTCCGACCCAACGATACAATGAATTTTTTCTGTTCATATTCATAAATAAAAAAGATTCGGAATCGCAATGCTACTATATGCGTCCAGAGGAGTATTTGGAATAATATTCTTCTATAATCCATTATTGCGGGGGGTCTTACTAACAGGGCTTCGCTGCACGGGACAGGTCTTCGTCGAAAAGCTAACTCCACCCGGCATTTTCATACCCTTTCTTTGGGTGGTATATCGCCTTTTAAAGTCTAAGAGGGTAGTAGGGGATCTATAGTAGGTAAGATAATTTGCCCTTTGATTTTGATTGAATATACTATTTTTCCGCCTTTACCACGCATTATTGTATGCGCTTCTAGAGAAGTATGTATGCAGGAAGTAAATTCTAACCGCTTTCTTTTGAATCCAATTTCAAATTAGATTAGAAAGATAGAAAGGCCATGAGGATGGGAAAATCAAAATAAAATCTTTTTAATTAGTTCTCCTTTTTTGGAATTTTCTTATTATCCTTTCATTTTTTTTACAGAATATTTTTCAAACTAAAAATAAAAAATACAATACAATAGTCAATATTCCTTATAATAGATATACTTAATTATATCATAAGAATCTTAAGATATTTTTCGACTAGATAGAAATAGTAAATTTGAATTGAGACACCTATTCCATGACGGATTTAAACTTACCTTCTATTTTCGTGCCTTTAGTAGGCTTAGTATTTCCGGCAATTGCAATGACTTCTTTATTTCTTTATGTGCAAAAAAATAAGATTGTCTAGTATTTTTTAGTGTAAGTAATATAATATGGTAGGGTATGTGGCTTTTTCTACACACACTTTCTACACACAAATGAAAAACGGTTATGGATGCGGATATAGGCTACGAGCATAAATGCATGAATATGCAGAGCCAGGTATAGCGAGTTTTATTTTATTTATTTTAATTGAATCAACGAATATTTTTTGAATAGAAAGTCAATGTATCTAACCTATTATTTCACAGGAGTACTAGTTGCTGAAGGCGATTTCAGAATCAAAAAAAGTAAAGTCAAAATTATTTAGCTTATTCTCTCAATTTCAATCGACCGCTGCTGGATTTAGTATATCTAATATGAATTGGCGATCAGAACACATATGGGTAGAACTTCTAAAAGGTTCTCGAAAAAGGGGTAATTTTTTCTGGGCCTGTATTCTTTTTCTAGGTTCACTAGGATTCTTATCGGTTGGGATTTCCAGTTATCTTGGTAAGAATATTATATCTATACTTCCATCTCAAGAAATTCTTTTTTTTCCGCAGGGGGTCGTGATGTCTTTCTACGGAATCGCAGGCCTATTCATTAGCTCCTACTTGTGGTGTACTATTTTGTGGAATGTAGGTAGTGGTTATGACCGATTCGATAGAAAAGAGGGAATAGTGTGCATTTTTCGTTGGGGATTCCCTGGAATAAAACGTCGCGTCTTCCTTCGATTCCTTATGCGGGATATCCAATCAATTAGAATTCAGGTTAAAGAGGGTCTTTATCCTCGTCGTATTCTTTATATGGAAATCCGGGGCCAGGGGATCATTCCCTTGACTCGTACTGATGATAAATTTTTTACTCCACGAGAAATTGAACAAAAAGCTGCCGAATTGGCCTATTTCTTGCGCGTACCAATTGAAGTATTTTGAGGTATCTTTTTTGAACTGAGTTGAATGAAGAAAAGAAGAATTGGAAGAAGAAAAGTTTTCTCAACACAGGGAGGAAGTCCCTTCTAAATTGGATTTGTTATTGTAAGGGGATTTTTAAGTATTTATCTAAAGGAAGGAACAAACGAGGATAAGAGAAATTTGCTTTTAATTTTTTTTTATCCAAGTTAGATATATCGCATACTATTCTTCCTTTTTCATCCGAAAGGGCTTTTTTTTTATTCTATTTCACTATTTCATTCCATCTAGATCTAAGAAAGAACCCAATGCACTGAAATTCCACTAATAACTAATATACAAAAAAGAAGAATAGATACAGGGTATCAAACCTATAGAGTTTTTGCTTCAAAGAAATAGAAATATCATGAAATAGAAATATCATCATATAGAGTCAGGGAATGGAATAGAGTCAGCGAATGAAGCATATTCATTAACAACTCCATTTACAGATCAAAAATGAAAAAAAAGAAAGCATTGCCTTCTTTACTATATCTTGTATTTATCGTACTTTTGCCTTGGGGGGTCTCTTCCTCATTTAACAAATGTCTGGAACTTTGGATTAAGAATTGGTGGAATACCAGGCAATCCGAAACTCTCTTAACTGATATTCAAGAGAAAAGGATTCTAGAAAGATTCATAGAATTAGAAGAACTTTCTCTCTTGGACGAGATGATAAAAGGGAAACTAAAGACACATGTACAAAAACCTCCTACAGGAATACACAAGGAAATAATACAATGGGTCAAAATAAATAATGAGGATCATCTCCATACCATTTTGCATTTCTCGACAAATATAATCTGTTTGGCTATTCTAAGTGGTTCTTTTTTTCTGGGTAAAGAGGAACTTGTCATTTTGAATTCTTGGGTTCAGGAATTCTTCTATAATTTAAATGACTCAATAAAAGCTTTTTTTATTCTTTTAGTTACTGATTTTTTTGTTGGATTTCACTCCACCCGTGGTTGGGAACTAGTAATTCGTTGGGTCTACAACGATTTTGGATGGGCTCCTAACGAGCTTATTTTCACTATTTTTGTTTGTAGTTTTCCAGTAATTCTAGATACATGTTTGAAATTTTGGGTCTTTTTTTGTTTAAATCGTCTATCTCCTTCGCTTGTAGTCATTTATCATTCAATTAGTGAAGCATAAATTCATTTGATCTCCCGATATTAATATTAATCAAATTAGCAAGCATCTTTTTTTAGAAAGAAAGCCCTTTTCCATTTTAGCAAAATTCTTTCTATTTATACCTACTTTAAGGTATTCATCATTGCAGTACAACTGTTGCAGTAGAATGACAACAGATTCGTGTATAGGGAACTAGATTAGCTTAGCTACCTATCTAATTTATTGTAGAAATTCTGGGATCTGCGATTGGACATGGAAAATAGAAATACTTTTTCTTGGGTAAAGGAACAGATAACTCGATCGATTTCTGTATCGATCATGATATACGTAATAACTCGGACATCTATTTCAAATGCATATCCCATTTTTGCGCAGCAGGGTTATGAAAACCCACGAGAAGCAACTGGACGAATTGTATGTGCCAATTGCCATTTAGCTAGCAAGCCCGTCGATATTGAAGTTCCCCAAGCTGTGCTTCCCGATACTGTATTTGAAGCAGTTCTTCGAATTCCTTATGATATGCAATTGAAACAAGTTCTTGCTAATGGAAAAAAGGGAGGGTTGAATGTAGGTGCTGTTCTTATTTTGCCCGAGGGATTCGAATTAGCGCCGCCCGATCGTATTTCCCCTGAGTTAAAAGAAAAGATAGGAAATCTTGCTTTTCAGAGTTATCGTCCCGATAAAAAAAACATTCTTGTGATAGGCCCTGTTCCCGGTAAGAAATATAGTGAAATTGTCTTTCCCATTCTTTCCCCTGATCCTGCTACGAAGAAAGATGCTCATTTCTTAAAATATCCCATATATGTAGGGGGAAACCGAGGAAGAGGACAGATCTATCCTGATGGTAGCAAGAGTAACAATACAGTCTATAATGCTACGTCAACAGGTATAGTAAGAAAAATACTACGTAAAGAAAAGGGGGGGTATGAAATATCCATAGTTGATGCATCAGATGGACGCCAAGTGATTGATATTATACCTCCCGGACCAGAACTTCTTGTTTCAGAGGGGGAATCCATCAAGCTTGATCAACCATTAACAAGCAATCCTAATGTGGGAGGTTTTGGTCAGGGGGACGCAGAAATCGTGCTTCAGGATCCATTACGTGTCCAAGGCCTTTTGTTCTTCTTCGCATCCGTTATTTTGGCACAAGTTTTTTTGGTTCTCAAAAAGAAACAGTTTGAAAAGGTTCAATTGTACGAAATGAATTTCTAGGTCCCGGGATTTCTTACCATCAAGTTGGTAAAAAGCCTCGATTTATTGGCAATTGCTAGAATTATCTATGATCTATTTTGGAAATCCTTTTTTTGTTTAGACTGCTTTTTGTTTATGAGATGTCTGGAATTCCTTATTTATATCCCATGCAAAAGAAGAGAATCCAAGGCAAAGGCGAGAACAATCAAATTAAAATTTCTTCTTTTTCGGAGGGATTGCAGGTCTTCTTAATCGTCTATTCGGCACAAGAAAAAGCCTTTTTCTTGTGCCGATTCTTCTTGTATCAAAATAAGAATCCTTTTTCTTCCTAATTCGTCAAAGATTACTATTTCTTCTTTATTCGGGTCTGTCTCTTGGACCTCTTTTTCTTTTGCTTAGGTTTAGCCGAGGTAGTGGACAAACAGAGGGGAAGAAAATATGGCGGGGGAAAAATTTCTTGTGATTGTGAGCAAATTGCTTGGCTTGTTTAATTAAGTTCAACTTCAAATTTACAGAAATTTTGCAAAAAAAAAGTAAACTCTTCCATTGAAGGTTTTTTTATTTTTAGGCTAGTTGAATAGTTTTGATTAAGGTTTTATTAGTTTATTACTCGAAACTAAATCAAGGATTTTCAGGATACTTCCTTCGTGGAATAAGATATTGGATCCTCGAGTGATCTCTTTTTCTTGTTGCTTCATAAGAGTGAATCGAATAGATTCAATTCGCGTTATAAGAGTAAAATAAAAATTCCGCGGGTCCTTTCCGCTCTAATCAGATAAAGGGGGGTAAGGACCCGCTAAGCTCCTACTTTTTCATGTTTACAATCTGGTCCCTCCGATTACTATAGAGATGAACCCAATCCAGAATATGAACCATAAAAGAAAACACCTACTAAACCAATCACAGCAATACCAGCTACAGTACCTATCAGCCAAAGAGGAATTCTTCCAGTAGTATCGGCCATTTCCCCTACTTTCCTCCACATTTTATCAATTGGTCATGCTAGAGACAAAAACAGTCATGGGTAGTTATAAGGATGGTATCCTTCCAAATGGGATAAGAGAATTCTTATTAGTCTCTTTCTTTCTCTCAATTGAAGAAGTAATTGGAAAATAAAACAGCAAGTACAAAAATGAGTAATAAACCCCAGTATAGACTGGTACGATTCAATTCAACATTTTGTTCATTCGGGTTTGATTGTGTCATAGTTCTATAGTTGGAATTTGTTTTATCGTTGGATGAACTGCATTGCTGATATTGATCCCAAGAAAAAAACAGTAGGTACAGCTAGTCCGTGAATAGCCAGCCATCGCACTGTAAAAATAGGATAGGTTCGATCTATGGTCATTGAGGGCCTCCTAAAAGGATCTACTAAATTCATCGAGTTGTTCTAAAGAATCAAAACGGTCGGTTATTAACGGAATTCCTTGTCGGCTTTCCGTGAAATACTCGTTTGGCCTAGGACTTCCAAACACGTCATAAGCTAAACCCGTACTGACAAATAACCAACCCGCAATGAATAGGGAAGGTATAGTAATGCTATGAATAACCCAGTATCGAATACTGGTAATAATATCAGCAAAAGAACGTTCTCCCGTGCTTCCAGACATGCTGAACTCCCAAAATTTTTGTACATTCAAAAAAGGAATTGATTCCGTAAAAGATGGGATCGACCAGTAAATAGAAAATTACTGATATTTCATCCTTGTGAGATTGTCAATTTTGTACCAAAGGTGTATTTTGAGTATACCGAATTAGTATAGCTATCCTTCCTATGGCACAGCAATCTGGTTTTGCCTGGTTCCGAAACATAATTACTTTTTTATTTTTTTTTTGTCTATAGGTAAGCTATATGTTATTCAAGGCATCAATAGAAAACCCCATTTTTGTAGGTTCTACTTACTTTTCATTGGCTTCGGAATAATAGAGTAATTCGGAATAGCAGCCAAAATCTTGGGAAAATCTAAGTTAATGATCAATAGGTTTGGATAAATAATTTAGGAAGGATATTCTCATACTGACACAATACAAGGACAAGTATATGTGAAATCTATCCTTTCATAATTCGTAATTCATCCTTGTATTGTTTGTTGGATTAGGTCTAACTTTCTTGACCAAACTGCGAGCGCGGAACTTTACGAGATGAAATAGGGAAAGACAGAAGATAGAATAGAACTTAAAAGGATAATTGAAGTGACTCGTCTTCGAATCTACTTTGGTTGGAGTTCGAAAAAGGAATAAAAATAAAGTAAATTCAAGGAAGAGCTTTCTTTTTTTTTTTTTTTTAACAGCCCCTTGGCAGGTCGTGGAATGCTTTTGTTCTCCTCTTATTCCATATGGAATACAATCAGTTAAAATAAGAAGGAATAGGGGAATATTCGATCGTTCACTCCAAAAAGAGGGTCCTATTGAAAAAGAAATTATCCAAAATAGAAAGAAGTTTTTTTTTTCAAATTCAATTGTTTATTTATCTCTTATTCAAAAATTTCCCTGAAAATTGAATTTCTTTTTTTCATTCAATGGGGTTAGATGATCTAGTTCTTAATATTATTACTTTACTCAATTGACAAATTCCACAACAAATCTCTTGATTCGGAATTAGGGACTCATGTATCATCTGATGAATCCACTTTCTTTTACACTTCTGTATCTTACTCTATCTTGTTTTTTAGTATTATCTAAAATAACTGATGAATTATGAATTTTCCATAACTTAGGTAAATGCTTTACCAACATATGTAGTGTAGTAAAAAAAAATAAATGGAATTTAACTCTTTCATGCTTACTTTAACTAGTTATTTTGGTTTTCTACTGGCTGCTTTAACTATAACCCCAGCTCTATTTATTGGCTTGAACAAGATACGCCTTATTTGAATTGACTGAATAATTATAATTCAGAAAAGAAAAATCTTTCTTTGGGATTCCTGGCATTCTACGACTCTTTTCCAGACTAATTAGGAATTCTTTTCTTGGTCATTGAGATTCGTGGATAATTTAGAGTACTATTTAGGGATAGATCGTACCTCTTTTTTTATCCCCTCGAACAAATCGAAATGATTGAAGTTTTTCTATTTGGAATCGTCTTAGGCCTAATTCCTATTACTTTAGCGGGATTATTCGTGACTGCGTATTTGCAATACAGGCGTGGGGATCAGTTGGATCTTTGATTGAGTCATTTTTTTTTTTTGATTGACCTCCTCCAGACCAGAGAGGAGGTCAAATTGAAATTGGAGTTACAATTCAATTTTGTTAAGTTATTTTACTCTGCTTCGACATAAAATAGATGGAATCACGCTCTGTAGGATTTGAACCTACGACATCGGGTTTTGGAGACCCGCGTTCTACCGAACTGAACTAAGAGCGCTTTCATTCATTCAAAAAGAAAATCTTTTTCTATTCCTAATGTATCTCACGTACGTATAGTCTCCACAAATTCAAGTTATACCCACTTTACTTTAATTGATCTCGTCGCTACTGCCTATAAAGAAGAAAGAAGTAATAGGTAGGGATGACAGGATTTGAACCTGTGACATTTTGTACCCAAAACAAACGCGCTACCAAGCTGCGCTACATCCCTTTTCCAAATTAAATTGTTGTACAATGCCATTGTACACAATTCCTGTCTTCTTTTCCACATCATAATTTTCTTCTTCTTTCTTTCTCTATCTATATATAGAACCCTCGTGTCATTTCTTCTTTTTGGTCTCATATAATTAAGGAATTATATACATATAAAATCCAATATAATTTCGCCTATAAAAGAAGGATTACTTTTCCTTGGTAATATATAGGAAGAAGGGGTCATCTTTTTCTTTTTTAGGGATAGGAAAATTTCGTCGATATGGTTCATTTTATATATAGCATAACAATCTTGGGCAAGAGTTTATGATCATATATGTATTCCAACAAGGAAGGAGGATTTTCAATGCGGGATATAAAAACATATCTCTCTGTAGCACCCGTGCTAAGTACTCTATGGTTTGGTGCTTTAGCAGGTTTATTGATAGAAATTAATCGTTTATTCCCAGATGCTTTGTCATTCCCTTTTTTTTAATTCTAGTTATTGCTATGGGAGGGATAGATTTCTTCGTGATATGACAAAATTTGATCCTTTTCAATCTTTTTTTAGTATCGGAAGGAAAAAGAAAGAAAAGATGGATTGGGTTGAACCTCAGAGTCATTAAAAATTTGGTAAACCCCATTTTTGAAAATAGAAATTCAATTTAAAGGGGTACCCAAGCTAAATAAGGCCTCAGAAATCAGAGCATAGAAAAGGCGGGGCTGGCTAATTAAATGAAAGGATTTCGAACCAAAATCTTTGCTAATTCGACAAGGATTGTATTCTTTAATTATTTCTCTATTTTTTATTACTTAATTAAAGAATAAAAAAAAATTATTCTAATGAATTTTATTCTTCTTCTTCGGATTCAAAATAGAAGAATAAAAGAATAAGTAGAAGAATTAAGTTAAGTCAATCCAAAAAGAAAAGGAGGTTCATGGCCAAGGGAAAAGATGTTAGAATCAGAGTTATTTTGGAATGCATCAGTTGTGTTCGAAAAGGTGCCAATGAGGAATCGACGGGGATTTCTAGATATAGTACTCAAAAGAATCGCCACAATACACCCGGACAATTAGAATTCAAAAAATTTTGTCGTTATTGTCGCAAGCATACGACTCATCACGAAATAAAGAAATAGGAACATCGTGTGTTTGATCTTTCCAAACAACAGAAAGAGTAAGAACTTCATATTTAATATATAAAGAAAACATAGTATAGAATACAAAATACAAATCAACTCATCTGATTTCCGGTAGATATTATTTCATATGTATAGAGGGTATTCATATACTATAATATGAATCAAATAAGATATGGATCAAAGAAAAACTACTTCTTCTGGATCCTAAATTAATAAAATAAAGAAGTGAATTTTCAAATTTTCAAATTTTAAATAAGGAATAAATCATGTATACATCTAAACAACCTTTTCTTAAATCTAAGCAACCCTTTAGTAAATCCAAGCAAACTTTTAATAAATCCAAGCAACCCTTTCGTAAATCCAAGCAAACTTTTCGTAAATTCAAGCAACCTTTTCGTAAATCTAAACAACCTTTTCGTAGGCGTCCCCGGATTGGCCCGGGAGATCGAATTGATTATAGAAACATGAGTTTAATTAATAGATTTATTAGTGAACAAGGAAAAATATTATCGAGACGAATAAATAGATTAACCTTGAAACAACAACGATTAATTACTCTTGCTATAAAACAGGCTCGTATTTTATCTTTCTTACCGTTTCGTAACTATGAGAACGAAAAGCAATTTCAAGCCCAGTCAATTTCAATAATTACAGGTTCTAGACCCAGAAAAAATAGACATATTCCTCAATTAACGCAAAAGTACAATTCCAATCGAAACTTAAGAAACAACAACCAAAATTTAAGAAACAACAACCGGAACTTAAGTTCCGATTGTTGATGTTTTATTCGAATTCGAAAGGGCCAGACCTATATATATTATAAAGAAAGTAATCCAGCTCGTTGATTCATACCACTTAATCTTAATTTATTGTATCTTCCCGGAGTTCCCTCTCCGGGAATTCATCTTTTATTATTCCAGTATATTACTTTATTTATACCTTTAATTGATGATCTTTATTTTATTGGAAATCGTGTAAAGATTATTTGGATTTGATACAGCTACTTGTGCAAGCATTTTACGATTAAGAATCAATTTCTTCTTGTACAGGTTGTGTATTAATTTACTATAACTATCGAATACTTTATATACCCGCGTTGCTGCGTTTATCCGAGTGATCCACAAACGACGAAAATCCCTCTTTTGCCTACCTCTATCTCGATGAGAGGAAACAAAAGCTCTTTTTACCTGTTGGGTAATCATTCGATTAAGTCTTAAATGAGCCCCTCTAAAGTTTGAGGCAAATGAACGCATTTTTGTTCGTCGTCTCCGGGCTATATATCCTCGCGGAACTCTGGTCATTGAATCAAATTAACCTTAATGAATAACTAATGATTTCTCTTCTTTTAGCCACCCTTTTTCTCATTAATAACAAAACTAATTATTCCGATATATAAAATATTAATTCCAATGGCTTTTGCTATAGTAACCTTCCCAACCACGATTTTTTATTCCACTCCGTTCAGTTATTTCTATACGAAATAACAAATTCATTCTAATAATACTAAAAAAAATAGTGGGTTCCATCGTTTCTATGGTTCCCTTTTAAACGGTGAGGCCCTCTCTATACACCGGAGCCCTTTCTTTCATCAAAAGGTATTGCGAACTTGTATAGTCCACATTCTTTGGCTCTACCTATCCATTATAGAGTAAATAGCTCTTTTCACAATAAGAGTTATCCATACAGTGACGGTATTTAATTATGAAAGTTGGCTAAGTAGCTGACCCTGTTAGTCCGTTCTTTTAAGATAAAGGAGCATAAGCCTTTTTCTTTTTATTACTATTTCCTCCGCTTAATGGATAACCATTTGCTACCAATGGGAGAATTGCTTCTTATTTCCAATTTAGATAATTGGATTTGCACCAAAGGAAACCATAAATTCCATATACCATAGAAATCTAGGATAGAGAAGCTATATCCTATTCATTGGTACTAATCATGGATACTTCAATTTTTTTTATATTTGTTTGAAGTCATGATCTGAACGAGTCGCACATACACCCTAGCACATGTTCCTCGACGCTGAGGGCATCCTTTAAGCGCGGCCGTTTTTCGAGCATTTCGTATTGGCTGTCTTGCGTTTCTAATAAGTTGTTTAACCGTCGGCATGTTGTATGTATATAGAAAAAAATGGATTGGTTTAGATCCATCTTAACCTGATGATTGCTCATCATGAAGTCTTTCTATTTTCTATTAAATCGAGGAAAACACGAATTTAGCTGTGAAATAACTTTACAAGAAATCCGGACACTACCAATCCTTAAACATTTCTGGAAACCACACTGGATCAGTATCGCAGTGCTTGTCAATCATTTCATCCCCTACAATATCGACAAGTCCATAAGCTTTGGCTTCGTCTGCTGACATAAAAACATCCCTTTCCATGTCTTCGGATACAACCCAAAAAGGCTTGCCTGTTCTTACTGCATAAACCCTTGTGATCATTTCGCGAACTTTGTGTAACTCTTCTACTTCTAGTAAAAATTCTGGTGTCCTTGCCCGATAATAAGCACTAGCAGGTTGGTGAAGCATAATCCTCGCGTGAGGGAATGCTATACGCTTGGTGGGTTCTCCTCCAAGCAGAATGAAGGACGCCATGGAGGCGGCTATTCCGAGGCATATTGTATATATATCTGGTGTCACCGTTTGCATCGTATCAAAAATAGCCATTCCTGAGATTAGCCACCCGCCTGGGGAGTTTATAAACAAAAAAATATCACTAATTCCATCTTCTATACTCAGATATACCATGAGACCTGTAATATGATTCGTGATCTCGCAACGAATCTCTTGACCTAAAAAAAGTGTCCTTTCTCGATACATAACATTGTATAAGTCAACCCAAGTCGCTTCTTCATCTCCAGGAATCCGGTAAGGTACTTTTGGAACACCAATGGGCATATTAGATTAATATTATTAAATTTAAGTAAGAAAACCACACTTTAATATGGAAACGTAAGAATGGAACAGAAAGAAAGAATCCGCAGTTTATTGTCTTAATTTTTATTCTTATTCTATATGAATATTATAGATTCTATTAATACGTAGATTGAAAGGTTATACATATAAGGAATGTAAGACAGATTGAATAAAGAAAAGGGAATGGGTGATTTGAATGCTAAACAAAGAGGGGTAGCGATCTATTCTTCGTTTTTTCCAAATTGGCCAAGTTACCCATTGCATATTGGCACTTATCGAGTATAGAATAGATCTGCTTCTCTTTCTTCTTATGAACAGAATTGGCTTCTTATTTTTAATGGAATGAAATAAATATTCGCGCTTTCTGACACAGAATCCCCTAGAAGGGTTAGGTACATAGGATATGGATAGTCTTTTTCAATGCGATAAAATAAAGCGACATCGTGTCTATTTTTCTTTGCTAAAGGGGTATTTCCATGGGTTTGCCTTGGTATCGTGTTCATACTGTCGTATTGAATGATCCGGGTCGATTGCTTGCGGTGCATATAATGCACACAGCTCTAGTTTCTGGTTGGGCTGGCTCAATGGCTTTATACGAATTAGCAGTTTTTGATCCCTCTGATCCTGTTCTGGATCCAATGTGGAGACAAGGTATGTTCGTAATTCCCTTCATGACTCGTTTAGGAATAACGGATTCGTGGGGTGGTTGGAGTATTTCAGGAGGAACTGTAACAAATCCGGGTATTTGGAGTTATGAAGGTGTGGCAGGTACGCATATTGTGTTTTCTGGCTTGTGTTTCTTGGCAGCGATCTGGCATTGGGTATATTGGGACCTAGAAATATTCTCTGATGAGCGGACGGGAAAACCCTCTTTGGATTTGCCCAAGATCTTTGGAATTCATTTATTTCTTGCAGGGGTGGCTTGCTTTGGCTTTGGGGCATTTCATGTAACGGGTTTGTATGGTCCTGGGATATGGGTATCCGATCCTTATGGACTAACTGGAAAAGTACAAGCTGTAAATCCAGCGTGGGGTGCAGAAGGTTTTGATCCTTTTGTTCCGGGGGGAATAGCTTCTCATCATATTGCTGCGGGTACATTGGGTATATTAGCGGGCTTATTCCATCTTAGTGTCCGTCCGCCTCAACGTCTATATAAAGGATTACGTATGGGCAATATTGAAACTGTACTTTCCAGTAGTATCGCTGCTGTTTTTTTTGCAGCTTTCGTAGTTGCTGGAACTATGTGGTATGGGTCAGCAACGACCCCAATCGAATTATTTGGGCCTACTCGTTATCAGTGGGATCAGGGATACTTTCAGCAAGAAATATATCGAAGAGTTAGCAATGGTTTAGCCGAAAATCTTAGTTTATCAGAAGCTTGGTCTAAAATTCCCGAAAAATTAGCCTTTTATGATTATATTGGTAATAATCCGGCAAAAGGGGGATTATTCAGAGCAGGCTCAATGGACAATGGGGATGGAATAGCTGTTGGATGGTTAGGACATCCCGTCTTTAGAGATAAAGAAGGACGTGAGCTTTTTGTACGCCGTATGCCTACTTTTTTTGAAACATTTCCGGTTGTTTTGGTAGATGAGGAGGGAATTGTTAGAGCAGACGTTCCTTTTAGAAGAGCAGAATCCAAATATAGTGTTGAACAAGTAGGTGTAACGGTGGAGTTCTATGGTGGCGAACTTAATGGAGTAAGTTATTCTGATCCTGCTACTGTAAAAAAATATGCGAGGCGTTCTCAATTAGGGGAAATTTTTGAATTAGACCGGGCTACTTTGAAATCTGATGGTGTTTTTCGCAGCAGTCCAAGGGGTTGGTTCACTTTTGGTCATGCTACCTTTGCTTTGCTCTTCTTTTTCGGACACATTTGGCATGGCGCTAGAACATTGTTCCGAGATGTTTTTGCTGGTATTGATCCAGATTTGGATGCTCAAGTGGAATTTGGAACATTCCAAAAAGTGGGAGATCCAACTACAAGGAAACAGGCAGTTTGATACACATTGTTATAGTATCTTTCACCTCTCTTTTTTGATTTGACATGGGAAACATCTCCCATCCTTTCTTTGACTCTTTTTCTTTCTTTATATGGGAAATTATCCCAAATGACAAATGAATAGGTGTGGAAGTTATAATTGTAAATAAACCAGGATCGAATCTATGGAAGCATTGGTTTATACGTTCCTTTTAGTTTCGACTTTAGGGATAATTTTTTTCGCTATCTTCTTCCGAGAACCACCTAAGGTTCCACCAACTCCAACTAAAAGAATAAAATAATTTCATTTAAGTAAGAAGTCCCCCTATCTGGGAGACTTCTTACTTAAATTAGTCTCCGTGTTCTTCGAATGGATCTCTTAATTGTTGAGAGGGTTGCCCAAACGCGGTATATAAGGCATACCCAGTAAAGCTTACAAGTAAACCAGATATGGAGATGGCGACTAAAGTTGCTGTTTCCATTTTTATAGAATTTCAAGATTACAATGGATCTACGAAAAGATCGTGTATTTACAACTACAACGGAATAGTATACAAAGTCAACACCAATGATTAAATAGAATTTATGGCTACACAAACCGTTGAAGATAGTTCTAAACCTAGGCCAAAACGAACTGGTGCAGGTAGTTTACTGAAACCCTTGAATTCGGAATATGGGAAAGTCGCCCCGGGTTGGGGGACTACTCCTTTTATGGGGATCGCAATGGCTTTATTCGCTATATTCCTATCTATCATTTTAGAAATTTATAATTCTTCCGTTTTACTGGACGGAATTTTAACCAATTAGGTTTCTACTAACTAAAACTAGGAAGTCAGAGTTTTTCCATCCAAAAAAGCCTTTCTAGTTTAAGATCTACATTTCTAGATATTATGGTAGTTCGACCGCGGAATTTTTTTGTTTCGGTATCTCTGGAATATGAGTGTGTGACTTGTTAGAATTGATCCTATTGATAATACATAGAAAGGGCCTGTTATCTCTATCAAGATGATTCTAATTCGTCAGATATTATTTATTCTAGTATCTGGAACACGAAATAGATAGAGTGGATCAAAAAAAAATGGAACTATGATTCATACTCACTATTAAGACCTCGCAACCAGACTGAAAAATTCAAGTAGTTCTTAAATAAAAATAAAAAAGAAATTTTCTTCCTTCCAATTTTGTTTGCCCAAAAGACAACTTTTTTTCTCTCGATTTTGTCGAGTCATTACACTGATTCAATAAATGATTATCAAGCGGTTCTTATTCGAAGAACCCTTGCCTTTTGTTTAGCTTGAGACTAAATCATCGTGGCTCTAGTATGAATCTAAGGTTTTAATTGAACTGATTCATAGGATCTCAACAAGATAATTTCTATATTACGCATAAAAAAACAAATCCTTTATAGGGAAGAGAAAAGTCAAGAAGCCTCTAATGACCAACATAAGGGAAAGGAAGAAAGAAAGACGCGCCAACTTGAGATTTTTTGGCATTATCATCACAAAGAAGATATTCCGGATTTTTCTTATTTGATATCTTCAAGGCAAATCGACCCAATTCAGTGGCTGATGAAGTTTTGAACCTTTTTTCTAATATTCGTTGAAAATTTTTGTGTTTCTGCTTGAGCCGTACGAGATGAAATTTTCATATACGGCTCTTAGAGGGGGACTCGGGTTAGTTACCTATCTCAATAAAGTATATGATTGGTTTGAGGAACGTCTTGAGATTCAGGCAATTGCAGATGATATAACTAGTAAATATGTTCCTCCCCATGTCAACATATTTTATTGTTTAGGGGGAATTACACTTACTTGTTTTCTAGTACAAGTCGCTACCGGTTTTGCTATGACTTTTTACTACCGACCAACCGTTACAGAGGCTTTTTCCTCGGTTCAATACATAATGACCGAGGCCAACTTTGGTTGGTTAATCCGATCAGTTCATCGATGGTCAGCAAGTATGATGGTTTTAATGATGATCCTGCATGTATTTCGTGTGTATCTCACAGGGGGATTTAAAAAACCCCGCGAATTAACTTGGGTCACAGGTGTGGTTTTGGCTGTTTTGACTGCATCATTTGGTGTAACTGGTTATTCTTTGCCTTGGGATCAAATTGGCTATTGGGCAGTCAAAATTGTGACAGGTGTACCTGACGCCATTCCGGTAATAGGATCGCCTTTAGTGGAGTTATTACGCGGAAGTGCTAGTGTGGGCCAATCCACTTTGACTCGTTTTTATAGTTTACATACCTTTGTACTGCCTCTGCTTACTGCCGTATTTATGTTAATGCACTTTCCAATGATACGTAAGCAAGGTATTTCGGGTCCTTTATAGGGAAGGCATATCATAGAGAATTATAATTATCATATATCATATCGGGTAGGTTTTGGTATTTCATTGCTACAAGCATGGGTTATTGTAAAATAACACATGTCATTTGGATACTTCTCTTCAACTCCAAAGTATTTTTATACAATACAAATAGTTGAAGTTAATTTTACGAAAGAAAAAAGGCGGATTATGGGAGTGTGTGACTTGAATTATTGATTTGGCCATGCAGATAAAGAATTGGATCTGCCACATTAGAATTCACAACCAAAGGTGTCTCCGCATCCAATCAACATGTAAGTCCCCTACCTAGGAAGGATAGGCTGGTTCACTTGAGGAGAATATCTTCTATGATCATACCGCAACCATGTCATCCATGAACAGGCTCCGTAAGATCCCATAGAGTAGAAATGGAATAAGTCATGTGACATGATCCAGTTCTCTATTTATTACACTTACCTTTTTATTATAGTATGGAAATGCATTCATTTTCTTTGCATCGATTGTGATCCGCAATACTATCGGAGTAAAAGAAGGGATCTAAGGAAGAATGTAGGCTAAACTTTTTGATTTTTTATTAGTAACAAGTAAATATTTTGTTTGGAGGTAAGAAACTTGCGATATTGAGGGGATAAATACCAACTAATCAAGAGACATGAGACAATCCACAAAGCAATTGATCATGATCAAATTTGTAAGCCCACTTGGATATTGAGCATTTACCCATAAGAATAGGATTATTTTCAATGAGTAGTTGTAGGTGCAACTTCGGAAAAGAGAATCTGATAAAGCTTTTCTTGCCTAGAGTCATTGAGTCATTATAAACCTTAATTCTATTAAGGATCTTCCGCGGTCTTATTTCTTTCACTCTTGCTCGAGCCGGATGATGATAAATTCTCATGTCCGGTTCCTTTGGGGGATGGATCCTAAAGAGTTCACCTATCCCAATAACAAAGAAACCAGACTTAAATGATCCTGTATTAAGAGCTAAATTAGCTAAAGGGATGGGACATAATTATTACGGGGAACCCGCATGGCCCAACGATCTTTTATATATTTTTCCAGTAGTAATTCTAGGTACTATTGCATGTAATGTAGGTTTAGCGGTTCTCGAGCCATCAATGATTGGTGAACCGGCAGATCCGTTTGCAACTCCTCTGGAAATATTACCCGAGTGGTACTTCTTTCCCGTGTTTCAAATACTCCGTACGGTACCCAATAAGTTATTGGGCGTTCTTTTAATGGTTTCTGTGCCAACAGGCTTATTGACAGTACCTTTTCTAGAGAATGTCAATAAATTCCAAAATCCATTTCGCCGCCCAGTAGCTACGACCGTTTTTTTAATCGGTACTGTAGTAGCTCTTTGGTTAGGTATTGGAGCAACATTACCCATTGATAAATCATTAACTTTAGGTCTTTTTTAGATATTTTTTGATTCATTCAACCGTGAAGTACCATAGGTATCTAGGAAATAGTTACTTCCAAGTGAATCTTCCCTAGATACCTAAAATCCATTTTATTATGATCCATTTCGCGAAAATATAGATTGTACCAAAGATGCTAAATTGTTTTCTTTTTATTCTAACTCGAAAAAGAAGAAGAAAAAAAATTGCAATGGATTTAAAACGAGAGTTTATTCTTAAGTAAATCAATTGGGAGATGCTTCTCTAGAGTGTCCCATATATGTTTTCTATCTTCCATACGAAAACTGTCAATTCTCAGAAGATCTTCTTCAGTCTTACTCAAAAGGTCCAATAGTGTATGTATATTGGCCCTTTTTAGACAATTATACGTTCTAGAAGTCAATTCTAATTGATCAATAAAAATACAATTCAATGGAATTCCTTTTTTGTTTTTCTTTAGATTAGTTAATCTTTTTTGAAAAGTAAAAAGGGGTGGAGTAAACCTGTTTTTATTTTCTTCGAAACTAGCGCCCTCTTCCTCCGCGTGTAGAAAAGGAAGAAATAAATCAATCAAATTACGAGAAGCCTCATAAAGTGCTTCCTTAGGGGTTAAACTTCCATTAGTCCATATTTCTAGAAAAAGTATCTCGTGTTTTTCATTTCCATTCCCACAAGAAAAAATACTATAATTCACATTTCGAACAGGCATGGATACAGCATCTATAGGATAACTTCCATCTTGATAGTTCTTTCTGAGTTCTGTCTGATATCCACGATCTCTCTTGATCTGTAAATCAATACAGAAATCAATGGGCTCTGTCAAGTTAGCTATAGGTTGTGCCGTATCAACGATTTCTACGGAAGGCGGTAAGATGATATCTTGAGCAGTTATGTATCTAGGACCTTTGACGCAAATGGATGCGTCTCTAACTCCATAGAGATTACTTCTCAATACAATTTCTTTCAAATTTAGTAAAATTTCTTGTACGGATTCTTCAATACCTGCTATTGTAGAATACTCGTGCGGCACGCTCCCAAATTTTGCACGTGTGATACATGTTCCTTCTATTTCTCCAAGTAAAGCTCTTCGCAAGGCAATACCGACGGTGTCCGCTTGACCTTTTCTAAGCGGGACAGAATGAAACGACCATAATAAAGGCGCTTACTATCTACTCTTGATTCAACACACTTCCACTGTAGTGTTTGAGTGGATCCTGCTACCTCCTCTCGAACCATAATAGACTAGTATTATTATTTTATCATTGAATCGTTTATTTCTCTTGAAATGAAAGTTGAAAGCGGGTTAATTCTTTTACAGACGTCTTTTTTTAGGCGGTCGACATCCATTATGCGGCATAGGTGTTACATCGCGTATACAACTTAATCGCACACCACTTTTAGCAATGGCTCGTAATGCGGCATCTCTTCCACTACCAGCGCCCTTTACCATAACTTCTGCTCGTTGCAAACCTACTGTACGAATAGCATCTACTGCTGTTCTTTGACCAGCATAGGGTGATGCTTTTCTTGAGCTTTTGAATCCACAAGTACCGGCCGAGGACCAAAAAACCACCCGACCTTGTGGGTCTGTAACAGTTATAATGGTATTGTTGAAACTAGCTTGAACATGAATAACCCCTTTTGTTATTCTACGTGCACTCTTCCGTAAACTAAAACGTGCATTCCTACGTAAACCAATACGCACTTTCTTACGTGAACCAATTTTTGGTATAGCTTTTGCCATATTTTATTATCTCATAAATATGAGTTAGAAATAAAAAAAAGAAAAAAAGATACAAAGATATCCGTTTCAGGGTAAAATAAACCCTTTACTTTAATTATTTTAAATGAAATTATTTTATTTGGAATTGGAACATTTCCGCGGGTACTTTTTTTTACTTTTTAGAAAGTAAAGTTCTTTTTCGAAAGATTACCCCTGTCTTTGTTTATGCTTCGGATTAGAGCAAATGACTCTAATTCGTCCACGCCTACG
This sequence comes from Triticum urartu, assembly GCF_056163025.1. Taxonomy (NCBI): domain Eukaryota; kingdom Viridiplantae; phylum Streptophyta; class Magnoliopsida; order Poales; family Poaceae; genus Triticum; species Triticum urartu. The sequence continues at coordinate 6,304,020 of NW_028259461.1, read as the reverse complement.
AATCAGTCGACATTTTGTACAAATTTTACGAACGGAAGCTCTTATTTTCATATTTCCGTATCCTTTTTTAAACTATGAATCTAATCTTTTGGAAAAAATAAGTCTCTTCGCTTGAATTTTAGAACTTAGAATTTATTACCCTAGAAAAAAAAAGAAAAACCTAATCCTTTGAATCTTTGGTATCCTTCAAATCTTCGCTATCCTTCAAATCTTCGCTATCCTTCGAGTCTTCGATACGCTTCGAATCCTTATGGGGAAGTCTATAAATTATACGTCCCTTGCTTGAATCATAACGACTTACTTCAATTTTGACCCTATCCCCCATCAGTATTCGTATAGAACTAGACCGTATCTTTCCTGAAATATAGCCTAGGATGATGGTGTCATTCTCTAGCCGAACGCGGAACATTCCATTGGGTAGGGCTTCCGTAACTAAACCTTCGAAAGTTACTTTTGCTTCTCTCGGGTTTTTTTTTTCTCTCCTATTTTTTTTTTCTGTCATATTTTTTTTCTCCTATTTTTCTATTTTTATTTTAAAAATAGGAAGGGCGAGATAGAATTCGAGCACTATAGGCGGGGCGATTACCATATATAACATAAGACTTCTCCCCCAATTCTGTTTAGTCGAGCTTCTCGATCTGTCATTATTCCTCGAGAAGTAGAAAGAATAGCAATTCCCATTCCACCCAAAACTTTAGGAATTCCTTGATAGTTGGTATAAATTCGTAAGCCGGGTCGGCTGATACGCTTTAAAAAGGTTCTTGTTCTATATATTCCTTTTATAGTCTTTCTCTTTTGATGTCGCAAAGTTGAAACCAAGAAATATCTGTTACGTTCCTGATGTTTCCGAACACTTTCAATAAAACCCTCTCGTAGAAGTATTTTAACAATGTTTTCGGTAATATTTGTAGATACTACTCGAACTGTTCCTTTTTTATTCATGTCCGCATTTCTTATAGAGGTTAGTAAATCAGCAATAGTGTCCTTAGCCCATAAGACTCTAATTCTAGGTTCCTCCTAATTTTTCTATAATCAACATGTTTTCTTTTTTTTTTTTTCATTTTGGATTTTAAAACATATACGTAAAACACAATCTACTAAATTAATTCTTTGGTCTCAATTTCGCCTACTAGTATTTATAATACTTCAGGAGCTAATGAAACTATTTTGGTAAAATTCAATTCTCTCAATTCCTCGGCAATCGCGCCAAAAACTCGAGTTCCTTTTGGATTGCCTTTTTGATCAATTATAACCGCAGCATTGTCATCATAGCGGATTATTATACCGTCTTCGCATTTGAACTCTTTACATGTACGTACAATTACAGCTCGAATTACTTCGGATCTTTCTAGAGGCATTTGGGGCAATGCGTCTTTGATTACAGCAACAATAACATCACCAATACGAGCATATCGCTGATTACCAGCAGCTCCTATGACTCGAATACACATCAATTTTCGAGCTCCACTATTATCTGCTACATTTAAAAGGGTCTGAGGTTGAATCATATTATTTTGATTTCAATTTGTTATTTCAATGCAAAAGGATGAAAGAAATATTGTCTTTCCAGAAAGAAAAACCGAGCATTTTTTTTTATCTTCCATACCCCTTTTAGGGTTCTATATCTCTAATCGAATAAATTGACTTCGTATGGGCATTTTACTGGCAGCTATGGAGATAGCTGCTCTAGCTACAGTTTCAGATACTCCCCCCATTTCATAAAGTATACGACCAGGTTTAACAACGGATACCCAATATTCGGGGGACCCCTTTCCCGAGCCCATACGTGTTTCCGTGGGTCTTAGTGTAACCGGTTTGTCGGGAAATATACGTACCCATATTTTTCCACCACGACGTGCATATCGTGTTATTGCTCTTCGTCCTGCTTCTATCTGTCTCGCCGTGATCCAAGCGGGTTCAAGTGCTTGAAGAGCATATCTACCAAAACAAATACGATTGCCTCGGCAGGATTTTCCTTTCATTCTTCCTCTATGTTGTTTGCGAAATCTGGTTCTTTTGGGGTTATAGTCGATGGTTCTCTTTCTTAGTTCCATCTCTACTGCAAAACTGGACATGAGAGTTTCTTCTCATCCAGCTCCTCGCGAATGGAATCAGAAAGCATGTAAATTTCTCTAATTCATAATATTCCAAAATATTACGGTACGGATAGATACACATTAATAGATAATAGAAAAAGTTCGGTTTTTTTTATATTGAATTTGTTAAAACAGAAAAATATAATATATAGTCAAAAAAGAAGATCTAGAATATATCCAGATGTGTGTGTATATTTATCTAAATTCTATATTTATAGATAATGTAATCCTTCTTAAAAAAATCCTTATTTTTACTCTTATTGAATCGCGGTAAAGTATTCTAATTCAATAAGAATTTCGCGGGCGAATATTTACTCTTTCCTGTCTTATTTGTTAATTTATAAACTTACCAAATAAGACAATTTTTTTGGTTTGTTCCGCCATCCCACCCAATGAAGTGTTAGGATTCTTTTCAATAAAATCCTATGGAATCATAGGTTCTGTCGTTCCCACTGCTTCTCCTTGAATGGTTAGGTCTGAATCCCGCAACGGAGCTTCCAAAAAATTTCTTTCCGAGTTAATTTTCTCAGTTTTATTAACCCGGGAGGCTCTTTATTATTGCTTTAAATTTGTAGTTCTTGTTTCAAGTTACAATTTTTAATTCTCTATTATTTTTATTATATTTGATGCTTTATCACATTGCCTTTATGATGTAATTCATAGACCATACATAGTGGAAATCCTATATCTTATTTATTTCCTCTTCCTTCTTTCTATCATCCCTCCCTTTATCCACATCCCTTTAGTTTTGCTTCACAACCTAGAATCCCTTTTCTTTTTTAGAGAAAAATTGCAGTTGCTACAACTATATGACACATCTACTCATTTATGTTATGATAGAGGTATTTATTCATATAGTGACTGTTTCTTAGTTAGGATCTCGACAATACGAAGCAATAGGTTGGTTATTAGTTAATTTTCTATAATTACTAAGTTTTTTTCTTAAAAAAAAGAAAAAAATAACGAGTCACACACTAAGCATAGCAATTATATTAAATGATTTATCAATTTTCATTAATCTTATAGAACGAGGTATAATTTCTTCTTTTGCAGGGATTTCAGGAAAAAAGTCTCTTGTCATTTTTTATTCTATCAATGGACAGAATCCGAAGACAAGATTACTTATTCTTCGTCTACGAATATCCAAATTTTTACACCTAATACTCCATAGATAGTCCGAATTGGATAGCAGCAATAATCAATTTTAGCGCGAATTGTTTGGAGGGGAAGTCTACCCTTTTTAATAGATTCGGCGCGTGCAATTTCTTTTCCTCCGAGACGACCCGCATTTTTACTTTTACTCCCCTTATATCTGCTTTTTTAGTTAATTCAATGGCTTTTTTCATTGCCTTTCGGAATGAAACTCTATTTTTTAATTGGAAAGCTATATATTCTGCAAGAATGTTAGGCTGTCTATAAGGTTCTTTAACTTTTTCGATAGAAATATTAAATCTCTGGTTTACAGAGTTAATTTCCTTTTGTAGATCTTTCTCTAATTCTTCGATTGCTCCCTTTTTTCTTTAATAAATTGGGAATCCAATATGGATTATGACGTGGATCGTATCGATTTCTTTTTGGATTTCTATATGTGTAATTACTTCGGAACTTGAACCTGAGTCCATTTTTCTATTATGTGTAATTACTTCGGAACTTGAGTCTGATTCTATTTTTCTATTCGAGCCCTTTTTCCTATTCTTTTGTATATAGTTCTTGATACAATCCCTTATTTTTTTATCTTCCTGTAGACCTTCAGAATAATTTTTTGGTTGTGCGAACCAAAAGGAATGGTGTTTTTGGGTTGTACAAGTCTGAAACCGAGTGGATTTATTTTTTGTCCCATATTTTTCTATTCTATATTTTTTTACTGGGAATCGAAATCTTAGATGGATCTAAAGGTTATTTAGATTTCTTTACTATATTTAGTACAATTGTTATATGACACATGCTTTTTTTTATGGGGAAACTACGTCCTCGAGCTCGAGGTCTGAATTTCTTCATAATAGTACTCCTACTGACTTCGGCTTTAGTAATAAATAAATTCGCTTTGTCGAAATCCCTATAATGAGTAGCATTTGCGGCTGCCGAAATAAACCAACTTTAAGATGGGATAAGATGCTCGATAGGGCATGAGGTTCAGTATCATAACAGTTTCCTCGTAGTAACGCCAGCGAATCTCGTTCAAGAACTCTTGTGCTTTGAAAACAGACATAGGGATACGTTTTTGTGCTTTGAAAACTCTCTCGAACTTAAGTAGACGATCGGTTGGAACTTTCCTTGCGAGTTTCCTTAGCCCACTTTTCTTCTTCTTTATCCTAGGGATATACTTTACTAGTTTGAAACTTGTCATAAATAAGGTTATTCCCCGCCTACCTTTACTTTATTTTGAATCTTTTTTTCTTCTTAATCTTTCTATTCAGAATTCAGTTAACGACGAGATTTAGTATCCTTTCTTGCATTTTCATAACTCGTGAAATGCCGAGTAGGCACGAATTCCCCAATTTGCGACCTACCATAGGATTTGTTATGTAAATAGGTATATGTTCCTTTCCATTATGAATCGCGATTGTATGGCCAACCATTGTGGGTAGAATGCTAGATGCCCGGGACCACGTTACTATTGTTTCTTTCTCCTCCTTCATATTGACCTTTTCTATCTTTGCCAATAAATGATGAGCTACAAAAGGATTCGTTTTTTTTCGTGTCACAGCTGATTACTCCTTTTTTCCTTTTTAAAGAGTTGCATTCTATGTCCAATATCTCGATCGAAGTACGGAGGTCAGAATAAATAGAATAATGATCAATGGAAAAAGAAAAAAATCCTTTAGCTGGATAAGGGGCGGATGTAGCCAAGTGGATCAAGGCAGTGGATTTGTGAATCCACCATGCGCGGGTTCAATTCCCGTCGTTCGCCCATCGCATTATTGCAAATTCCAAAAATGCAATTTTCCATATTCCTAGTTACGTATTTACTTACGGCGACGAAGAATAAAACTATCGCTATATTTTTTCCTTTTCCTAGTTCTTCTTCCAAGCGCAGGATAACCCAAGGGGTTGTGGGTTTTTTTTCTACCAATGGGAGCTTTCCCTTCACCGCCCCCATGGGGGTGGTCCACAGGGTTCATAACTACCCCTCTTACTACGGGGCGTTTACCTAGCCAACACTTAGATCCGGCTCTACCCAAACTTTTTTGGTTCACCCCAACATTACCCACTTGTCCGACTGTTGCTAAGCAGTTTTGGATACTAAACGGACCTCCCAGATGGTAATCTTAAAGTGGCCGATTTACCCTCTTTTGCAATGAGTTTCGCTACAGCACCTGCTGCTCTAGCTAATTGCCCACCCCTTCCACGTGTGATTTCTATGTTATGCATTGGCCGTGCCTAAGGGCATATCGGTTGAAGTAGATTCTTCTTTTCTCTCAAAAAACCCCTTCCCAAACTGTACAAGCTTCTTCCAAAGCATACGGCTTTCTAGATGTATATGACGATCTCTAGACAGATGGATCTTATATGATCATATGATGAAGTACCACATGAGTGGATATATAGGAAAGGAATCCAAATCTGCCGAATCGCTCATGTTATGATCTTCTACATCCTAGGTCTCTGCGTTCCGTCATCTGGCTTATGTTCTTCATGTAGCATTCAGATCGAATGACTCTATGAAATTACGTCGATACTTCCACATATTATGGGTAACGTAGGAGACATCCCTATTTTCCCCCGGGGGTCTTAATTACCACTGCTTAGCTTTCAATTTGCCTCTGACCATCAAATTAAATGTGAATAACCCGTCCTCCTCTCTTTGAAACAAGGGGCGCTTCCGGTTCTGTGCGTGCTTCAAACAATTTTGTCTTCTCCATATTACCATATCTCTAGAGCCAATAATTTTCTATGAGGAACTACTGAACTCAATCACTTGCTGCCGTTACTCAACAGTTTTCTGTTGAGGTCTATCCCGTAGAGGTAGTCAAATTGGATCAGTGATCGATTTCTAGGTTTCGTCGTAAACCTAATTGGTTACTTCCAATTACGTAAATCAATAGTTCAAACCGCACTCAAAGGTAGGGCATTTCCCATTGATATAGGAACTTTGTACCAGAAACAATAGTATCTCAATTATAGCCCCTCTGGGATGTAAAATATATCTCTTCTCACCATCCCCATAGTGTATGAGACAAATGTATGCATTTCGATTAGGGTCGTATTCTATGGTTACGATTCTACCAGATATGTCTTTTTGATTCCGTCGAAAATCTATTTTACGGTATAGGCGCTTATGACCTCCCCCTCTATGCCTTGCGGTAATGATTCCTCTGGAATTACGACCTTTACCCTTTACCACAACGGTGCCGTCCATGGATCAAATTATTTCGTGGATTGGATTTCACTTGCCTGTCTACGGTTCCCTTGCGTGTGCTCGGGATAGGTGTTTTGTATAAATGTTTCGCCGTATTATTAAGTATTCTCCTTTAGTTTTTTTCTCTATCTAGAAGTGGAATAGAATAACCCGGTTGAAGGGTAATGATCATACGTCTGTAATGCATTGTATGGCCCAGAATAGGTCCTATTCTTCTACCTTTTCCAGGTAGTCGATGGCTATTCACAGCTACCACCTTAACACCAAAGAAGAGTTCGACCCAATGCTTTATTTCTGTCTTAGTGAATCCCGATTCGACATTAAAAGTATATTGATTCTTTCCCAATAAACGAAGACTTTTTTCTGTAAATACTGCGTATTTGATTCCATCCATAAATCGACTTTCCCTCCTATGCTCTGAGTTCCAGTATCGATAAGAATTCGAGTTCTTATTGTTCTTATGTTATGGTATGAATATACCATACCAATTCGTTATGTATGGATGATGGATGAGATTCCATGGATAGAGAGCCAGTTCCAATAGACTTATGGAATGTTCCCGTTCGTGTGCATCCAGCAGGAATTGAACCCGCAAATTTACCAATTATGAGTTGGGCGCTTTAACCATTCAGCCATGGATGCTTAACAGGGATCATCGTACATCGTAAATAACCAATTTTCATATAGAAAGACATATCATAGAAAAATGAAATCGAAAATATTCCGAGATGGCAAATATTCGGAGATGACTATGAAAACACCTCTCTG
>NW_028259461.1:6258331-6283796 GCF_056163025.1 Triticum urartu | reverse complement strand
ACTTGAGAGTTTCCTACCTCATACGGCTCAGAAATTGCTATCTGAATTTCCCCTATCTTAACTGAATTCGATTTATCAAAAATCGATCCAATTTGTTCTTGGGTTAAGCAGAAGAAATTAATTACCTAAGTTTCAAACCCTAATTTTTATCAATAATCAGTTTGATCTTTTTTCCCACCTTCAGAAGAATGAAGCATAGATAGATATAGAGCCTTCGTTCAAATTTTCTGAGAGGTAACTATCCCGGTTTCATATATGAAATCTCTATAGAATCCTTGAAAAAGACTTTTTTCCATAAGAAAGAAAAAAGAACTTACTATCTTTGGGATCTGATACTACACCGCTGCTTAATCCCTTAGTGGATCGGCTCTATTACATAAGCGGATTCCTAAATTTTGCCCCATATCATGGGATAAGTAAGCAGTTTTTTTTAGTTGTATCGACCCAGTCGCTCACTAATTGATCTTTACGGTGCTTTCTCTATCAATTTGAGAAACTTTATCCATAGAGTAGTAGTATAGGCCATACTTTCTTCGTTTTTTGATTCTCGTGAAGTGTCCTTCCTTCCTACAGCTGATAGGGAAAAATCGTTGTTTTTACGATCCCTATGTAGAAAGCCCTTTTTTTCTAGTATTTACTAGAAAATTTGATCCTCTCTTTTTTTTTTTTCTTTCTATAGTGGAGATAGTCGCACGTAATGACAGATCACGGCCATATTATTAAAAGCTTGCGGTAAGAAGGGGTTTCGTTCTAGTGCCCGGAAATAATATTCCAAAGCCTTTGTATGCTCTCCATTGCTTGTGTGTATAAGGCCTATGTTATAGAGTATATAACTTCGATCATAGGGATCGATTTCTAGTCGCGTAGCTTCATAATAATTTTGCAAAGCTTCCGCATAATTTCCTTCGGATTGAGCCAACATCCGTTACGGTCGTTCATTCTATTCAAAAAATCTCCGTTCCAAAACCGTACATGAGGTTTTCATCTCATACGGCTCCTCCCTTCTGTACATAATAGTACTAAGCGAAATAATCTATAGAATCAAAATAGAATTAGTCCCGTCTCATTATGAACCGAAAGGGGCTGGTATTTTTCCAAGAAATCTCTAGCCAACCTTCCCACAAGAGGTTTTTCTTAACACCAATGAATTCTATTAATGCTAGAGGAAAACGATAGCTCCAATAATTTCTTTGTTCTCAACGCCTCCTATTTAGAGGAATTAGCTACTTCAACGATCTTTGATGGTTATAGGGGTATCCAAAGTACAAACCTGATGGTTGTTTGTTATCCCAACCATTCTTCCCAGCCCTGATACCGATCAGGAAAGGGGTAATTTCTAACAAAGTTTTTCTCTTGTTGATTCCTATTTCTAGGTGTAGTGCTTTTCTCCCCTATGCTGCCTACGGATACTAATAGAGTAGGATTGGCCTGTAATCCATACCATACCATATCCTGTAGGTGTAACCTTTCGCTCAATACTCAAATCTACAATTGAAGTATCTGAAGCCGCATCAATCGAGGATACACGACGGAAGGAATTGTTAGTTCGCCTCACCTTCCCGAAGCGTGGGTTTGTTTGCTTTACAAATTTGGTTCTCTCTATGCCAACCCCCCTCTCTTTTTCGTAAGACTGAGGTATAGGTAGGGCTAAAAAAAAGCAAAAAAAAGAGTCAAATCGCACCATCTCTATAATAAGTAAATGCCTTTTTTTCTCCTGAGGTTGTCGGAATTATTCGCAATAAAATATTGGCTACAATTGAGGAGGTCTTATCAATGAAATTTCCATTTCCACGGGATCTAGGCATAATTCCCAACCCATTCTATATAGAATTGTTTTCATTCCTTCACAAAATAACATAAAAACAAACACATTCGATTCTTATAATTATAAATAGATTGATCCATATGCTCTACTCTAAATCCATATGCTTTAAATGGATAAGAGAGATATGGATTTTCCGCTCAGCTCAAATTGTATCCTTTTCCTTCTGCTTGGACACGAAGAGATATGAAATATTTGACTAAGACTGGATTTCATTCCACTTTCCTATTTCTGAACAACAACTTATGTTATCAACTATTTCGTGTTTTCAAAGTTATTAATTGTCTCATACCCTATTTTTGATTTCGATAGTATGGTGTAGCGTATCTTATGCAAACGGAATTCTAAGGTTTCTTTATTTTATTATGCAATAAGAAGAATTCTTCCATTTTCTTTTTCTTTAGTTGCGGGAAAACCCAAATTAAAACTTTTATTTTATAGCGAGCGCAATTTCTAGTAAAAAATCCTGTATCCTTCCACTTAGATCAAAAGGAATTTTTCCAATAGAACTATGGAACCCCCGAGTGGTTGCGGTTGTACCTGTACTGCAGGAATAAGAAAACTCGCTATTCACTCAGTTTATTTTCCATAATAAGTTATGTAGGAGAGATGGCCGAGCGGTTCAAGGCGTAGCATTGGAACTGCTATGTAGACTTTTGTTTACCGAGGGTTCGAATCCCTCTCTTTCCGTTTTTCTTAATTCATCAACGTTAAGGATCACAATGTATCAAATCAAATAACAATTTTTTCCAGCAATAATATAATATCTTATATTATCTTATTTTGATTTAATAGAAATTAGAAATTCTCTATAGCAAATTACTGTGGTATGTAAAATACACATAGAGGAAAAAAGAAAAAAGGATCCTAATCCTAGGGTTAATCAATTTTAGCTAGTTGATGGGAAAATACAAATTAATGGTAATGGTCTTAGGGCGATTTAGTTCGGGGAAAGGGGAAGGGGAAGAAAATTCTATGAACCTTTCCTTTTTTCGTTAAGTTCAAGTCTGACGAGAGTAATATTCTACAACTAACAACTCATTTATTTTGAGACCGACCCACTTCCTATCTAGGATTTTATTTACTAGTCCTTTATATTCCAACGTGTCAATCGCCAAATGCTTTGGCAATTTCCCCGGGTCCGATGAAGCAATATAATTTTGAACCAGACCTTTTGATCTTTGGTTATCTTTCGTAGTAATAATATCTCGGGGTTTGCAACGAAAACTTGGTATATTGACTATACGACCATTAACTAAAATATGTCTATGGTTGACTAATTGGCGGGCCCCAGGAATGGTTGAAGCCATACCCAATCGAAAAAGGATATTATCCAAACGCATTTCAAGTAATTGTAGTAAAACCTGGCCTGTTGACCTTTTTGCTTTTCCAGCGATATGTACATATCTAAGTAATTGTCGTTCTGTCAGACCATAATGAAAACGCAATTTCTGTTTTTCTTGAAGACGAATACGATATTGCTCCTTTTTCCCAGAATTGAATTTTTTTTTAAGATTACTTCCGGATTTAGGTGTTTTTCTAGTGAGTCCTGGTAAAGCTCCCAGACGGCGTATTTTTTTTAAACGAGGTCCTCGATAACGGGACATGAAGACTCCTTTTTTTATTTTATTGAAATTTCATTTTACACAATTAATTTCATTGTATTTACATTACAGAATACATCGAAATTAAAACTGAATTAAACTACAGGATAAACAGAGTAAAATCAACTAAAGTACCCCAAAAAATGGAATTTCATCAAAATCTTTTTTTTTTGTATATATATTATTTATTTTATTGTTTTGTATCTAGCAAAATTGTAAGGTAAAAAACATAAAAGATCCTGGATTCTCCATTTAATTCGGAAAAAAAGAGATTCTTGTTCGTAGAACATCGATAGAGAAAAAAAAGCCGACTATCGGATTTGAACCGATGACCCTCGCATTACAAATGCGATGCTCTAACCTCTGAGCTAAGTGGGCTTACATAACGGAAATAGTGTAACAAATAGAAATAGGTATAGTATAGGAAATCCGTAAAATCTCAGATATTAGTTATTAATCTTAGCTATTAACTAGTTCTAAATTTGAAGTTATACTTATAAAAATAAAAAAATACTAAAACTTCTTAAAGATAAAGTTAGCTTGATATGCTTAACTATAGGATATTAAAAAATAAAATTATAGAATTTATTGGTATTTTCATTCGATCATTATAGACTTTATTATTTGTTAATAATTTGAGGATTAATATTTCACTAAGGGGAACATAGAGTCAGAGTAAATAAAATTGCTAATTCTGATTAGAAAAAAAGAATAAATATCAAGCGTTATAGTATAATTTTGAATACTATAAAAAAGTAAGACGGGAGGTGGGGGAGATAAAAACTTTTGGATATATTGATTCGGATTGAATTGCAAATACATCAAGGATAGAATCAATTCAATTCTGAATTGCAATAAGCAAGCGAGGTCTCTCAAATAGAGTCGAACTGAACTGCTAGACTACGTTGAGTGATGAACTCAATGATTCAAAAAAAAAACTAAGAGATGGATGAAATTACACAAGGAATCCTGGTCTCAAAGAAGAGGGAAATGGGGATATGGCGAAATCGGTAGACGCTACGGACTTGATTGTATTGAGCCTTGGTATGGAAACCTGCTAAGTGGTAACTTCCAAATTCAGAGAAACCCTGGAATTAAAAAAGGGCAATCCTGAGCCAAATCCGTGTTTTGAGAAAACAAGGGGTTCTCGAACTAGAATACAAAGGAAAAGGATAGGTGCAGAGACTCAATGGAAGCTGTTCTAACGAATCGAGTTAATTACGTTGTGTTGTTAGTGGAATTCCTTCTAGTTCTAAATTAGAGAAAGAGGGGTTTTATACCTTATACATTTAATAAACACGTATAGATACTGACATAGCAAACGATTAATCACAGAACTCATATTATATTCTAATTATAATATAGGTTCTTTATCTTTTTTAAAAATGAAATTAGAAATGATAATGATTATGAAATAAAAAACTCATATCATAATTTTTTTTTTTCATTATTGTGAATCCACTCCAATCGAATATTGAATAATCAAATTCTTCAATTAAAATTCAAAGTTTTCGAGATCTTTAAAAAAGTGGATTAATCGGACGAGGACAAAGAGAGAGTCCCATTCTACATGTCAATACTGACAACAATGAAATTTCTAGTAAAAGGAAAATCCGTCGACTTTATAAGTTGTGAGGGTTCAAGTCCCTCTATCCCCAAATCCTCTTTTATTCCCTAACTATACTATATTATTATTATTTATCCTCTTTTTTTTTTTCTTTTTATCAATGCACTTTTTTTTCTTTTTATCAATGCAATGGGTTTAAGATTCATTAGCTTTCTCATTCTACTCTTTCACAAAGGAATGCGAAGAGAACTCAATGGATCTTATCCTATTCATTGAATAGATTTCTTTTTTATTAGAGTATCGGCAAGAAATCTTGGTTATTCACTCTATTTTTAAGTTTTATTTAAGTAAACCATGCACAATGCATAGGACTACCCCCCCCATTTTCAAATTTAAAATTTGAAATACTTTAATTAATTTTTAGTCCTTTTAATTGACATAGATACAAATACTCTACTAGGATGATGCACAAGAAAAGGTCAGGATAGCTCAGTTGGTAGAGCAGAGGACTGAAAATCCTCGTGTCACCAGTTCAAATCTGGTTCCTGGCAGAGAAAAAAAAAAAAAAGATCCACCGAATAGGTATTGATCCAAATACCTCGAGATGGATTGTGATACATATTCATTAATAATATTTATTCATCTAAGTGGATAAATCTATAATATAAATATAGAGGCACTTCTTTTTCTTTTTAAAGAAGTTTTAAAATATATCTTTTCTTTATGATAAAGAAGGGGGTGAGATTCCCCTTTATTTTTTTGCGTTTCTTAATTTTGTATTCCGCTATTCCGACGAATATTTTTTTAGTCTTGCTTATCTTTATCTTATCTTATTTTCCTAGTTGTGCTAAGTAATGTGCGCGGTACAAAGTTCCTGGTAGAGAACTTCTTTGAGTCATCCTATTTTTCTGTTCATATGAAGGAAATTAATATGCGATTTTCAAAATAGGGGAATCCAAATGAAACCCTTTTTTTGCTCAGTCTATCTGGAATGCTTTTGTATAATTAGGAATTAATTATAAATAGGTATTCCGTTTCATCTAGGAAAAGAACCTAAAAATATTCCTTGACTTGAATAAAATCTGGAGTTGTGTTGTATAAGTGAGCATGAATTTCTTATCATTCAATGAGCATCTTGTATTTCATAAAAATTGGGGGTTATATAATCCTTACGTAAGGGCCAGCCTATCCAACTTTCAGGCATTAGGATACGTTTAAGGCGCGGATGATTATCATAAGAGATTCCCACCATATCATAAGATTCGCGTTCTTGAAAATCGGCACTTCTCCAAATCCAGAAGACAGACGGAATTCTAGGATTATCCTTTTGGGCAAAGACTTTTATGCAGACTTCTTCTGGATTATCTATACCATATTGTATTCTCGTAAGATGATACACGCTAGCTAAAGATCCACCGGGTGCTACATCATAAGCACATTGGGAGCGTAAATAATTGTAACCATATACATATAAAATGACAGCAATGGAATCCCAATCCCCTGCTTTTATTTGTAAAGTCTCTATTCCTCGGTGATCAAAGCCCAAAGATCTATGAACCACCTCATGTTTGACTAGCCAATTAGATAACCAACCCTGCTGCATTGTCTTCATCTCTCCCTCTTTGTATAAATATTTCACATTTCGGATGCAAGTTTGAAAGATTGCCCTGCTTTTTATTTTTCTACACAAAAGAGCCCCTCTCCTAATTCACTAATTTGTAGGAAGGTACTGAACTTTTGGATTTGAAAAAAGTTTCAGAAGATATATCTAATGTAGATGGTGATTGATAGAGCAATTCTTGCTCATAAGTTCCTGTATGAGTACTGCGCCTAACATAAAGCTTGTGACTGGTAGTAAAACATCTATTTTTATTTTGAGATAGAGTTTGATCCTCAACTATTTCTCGCGATATCTTCTTACGAAGTTTTGTTAGGGCATCTATAACTGCCTCCGGTTTAGGTGGGCAGCCCGGCAAGTAGACATCCACAGGAATTAACTTATCAACTCCCCGAACAGTACTATAGGAATCCGTACTGAACATTCCCCCTGTAATAGTACAGGCTCCCATAGCAATGACGTATTTTGGTTCAGGCATTTGCTCGTATAATCTCACTAAAGAGGGAGCCATTTTCATTGTTACCGTACCGGCTGTTAAAATTAGGTCTGCTTGCCTAGGACTTGATCTTGGTACCAATCCATAACGATCAAAGTCGAATCGTGAGCCTATTAATGAAGCAAATTCAATGAAACAACAACTGGTACCGTATAGAAGGGGCCATAAACTGGAGAGTCTTGACCAATTCGAAAGATCATTTGGTGTAGTTGAAATAACAGAATTGGAACTTGTTTGGTCAAGTAAGGGAAACTCAATCAAATTCATAACTGTCTCAATAGAATCTTTTCCTTCTTTTTTTTTGTCTAAATATTCAGTTAAGACCATTCCAAGGCTCCTTTTCGCCATGCATAAACTAAACCAACAACTAAGATAAGCACGAAAATCAAAGCTTCGATAAAAACGGATACACCCAATACGTCGAAACTCATTGCCCAAGGGTATAGAAAGACGGTTTCCACATCAAAAACAACAAAAACGAGCGCAAACATATAATAGCGTATTCGGAATTGTACCCAAGCCCCTCCCATGGGTTCTATACCCGATTCATAACTAGAAAGCTTCTCTGGTCCTTCACTAACCGGGGCTAAAAGTCCTGAAATCGAAAATGCCAAAATAGGAATAAGGCTTGCTATTATTAGAAATGTCCAAAAAATATCATATTCGTGAAGCAGAAACATAATGTACTCCCATTAATGTGGAATAGGCGGAACTTAAATTAGTCAATTCAATTCAGCATTGTCAATTTATCCAGAACTTCTCTCTTTTCCTCGGTGAAACAAGAATCTTTTTTGTTCAAACAAAAGCGCTTAGTTTAAGTTTAGCCTTTGTTTCCTCTGTGCTGCATCTTCTTTAAAGATTCATCCAATGGAATCCCAACTCCCTTTCTTTTGGATTTCCATTCTATTTAGATATGGTGTATGTAGATCTAATTCTTATATAAAGAAAACTTTCTCGTTTCACTTTGTCTCGCTTTCTCTAGAATCTCTAGAAAAAAGAATAGCTCTATCCTTTATTTAATATTTAATAATAAAATAATAAGAGACTATTAAATAAAAATGAGAATACTACTAAATTAGAACCTAATTAAGATAGTAGGACTAATCTATGCAGTATAATTAATGAGAAGTAATACTATAAAATAAAAATAAAGAACTCTATTTCAGAACTATGAGACAGAATATTCTGTTTTCTTATTTACTCTTTACTTTATTTTTTCTATTTAAAGTTGATCAATTTACATAATGTATCTATAAACAAAGTAATAAATATACTTAAAACAAAGTAGGAATTCGCAAAATGGATAAAATCATTGCAGTTATTATAGGGAAGTCTAGAGATATCCTATTTGAAGGAGGACGGGATTCAAATCAGGGAAAGGATCCTTTCTTCTATTGATTTGATAGAAATTCGTTTTTCTTTTCCTGTCTGTATGATTTTGATTTTCGATGAATGAGCCTTTGGTAATGCTTTTATCTCTATTCTATGTCGCAGGCGCCTATCCAGTCTATAAACAAATACTAATGAGAAAATGAAAACTATACTAAACTAAAGAAAACATAGGATAGAGATCCTAAAATCTAAAAAAGGGCATATTAGGGCTATACGGATTCGAACCGTAGACCTTCTCGGTAAAACAGATCAAACGGATTATTATCGAAATGATTTGAACTGTTTCAAAGACCCAACATGCATTTTTTTGCATTGGGCTCTTTCATAAACTGATTTAAAGATCAGTTAGTCCACCATAGTTTTTCTTTACGGAAAGATAATGAGATGGCTCCCTGTGCTCTGATTGATTTTTTGTATTATGATCTATCTAGGAGCAATACCAAAGTGTTTCAAAGGAGGATTACCTTGACTTAGGTCTGCCTCCGGTCTAAATTAAATCAACCTAAGTGAAATGGAGTCTCTATCGTTCCACTGCAAGAGTTAACTATGAGACTTCATACACCTTAAAGTTCATAGAACGAAAAGAAGTTTTTTGGAGGCCCTTATCCTCATTACGCCTAGCATTTAGTGGGCTGGATATTTACCTTATCAACTAGCAAATCCATAAGGGTTCTATTTGATTAGGCACCTGAATTGGCACCTGAATCGGACTGAACCGACTGTTTGTCAGGCTACTGTTCTCCTATTCTCTCGAATCTATGAAGTAAGACATTGATTTTGCAATAAGATCGATTATGTTCATTGCATAATAAGCTCCTTTGAAAAGCATTGGCGCACGTGTAAACGAGTTGCTCTACCGAACTGAGCTATAGCCCTTATCAGAGATATCTTAACATATAGATAATTTCTTGTCAAGATGAATATTTTCTAATGCCAGAGGATACCCCTTTGATCTGTATCTGTTTAGTATTTAGTTTAGTATTTAGTATATAACAGACCAATAACAGAGCGGTATTGCTTAGAAAAGGGATTCAATATATAATCGATCGAAGTAATGGGTCTTCCTTTGTGGTGATAAATTGCCTACTTAACTCAGTGGTTAGAGTATTGCTTTCATACGGCGGGAGTCATTGGTTCAAATCCAATAGTAGGTAAGTAGGTAGAAAAATTACTAGATAGCATTGGACTTACTTCGCTTCGCTATCTAATAACTTTTTCTACCCCTCTTCCCTTTTTCTTTGTATCAACTATAAACCACTGGATTGTCTTCAATTGGATGGGGGAATCCAATTGACAGCCTCGATTCGTATCCTAGCTCGTCTGAGAGCGAGCTTCGCTTCAACCAAATCTTTCGTACCCTCAGCTTTACTCAAGTTAGCTTCGGCTATTTCAAGTGCCTTTTGAGCTTCTTCCGGATCAATATCACTACCCAGTTCCGCATCATTTCCTAAAATGATGATCTCATTATTAACTATTCTCGCAAAACCGCTCCACAGAATCGCTGTTAACCATTGGTCGTTGAGGAGGCGTATTCTCAAAGGACCCATATCTACTGCTGTGTTAATGGGGGCGTGGTTTGGTAATACGCCAATTTGGCCACTATTAGTGGATAAAATGATTTCTTTCACTTCACAATCCCAAATAATTCGCTTAGGAGTCAGTACATAAAGATTTAATTTCATTTCTTCGATTTGTTCTCCTCTTCTAAGGTTATAGCTTTCGTGCTAGCTTCATCGATGTTACCCACCAAATAAAAAGCCTGTTCAGGTAGGCCGTCTAATTCTCCGGAAAGGATTAGTTGAAATCCCCTAATAGTTTCCGCAAGAGCAACATACTTTCCTGGAGAACCAGTAAAAACTTCTGCCACAAAGAACGGTTGTGATAAGAAACGCTCAATTTTTCTTGCTCTTGCTACAGTTAAACGATCCTCTTCCGATAATTCATCCAAGCCAAGAATTGCGATAATGTCCTGAAGTTCTTTGTAACGTTGTAAAGTTTCCTTAACTCTTTGCGCAGTTTCATAATGTTCGTTGCCAACGATCCGAGGCTGTAACATAGTCGAGGTTGAATCTAAAGGATCTACTGCTGGATAAATACCCTTGGAAGCTAATCCTCTGGAAAGTACGGTAGTAGCATCCAAATGTGCAAATGTTGTGGCAGGGGCAGGGTCGGTCAAATCGTCTGCAGGTACATAAACTGCTTGAATCGAAGTTATAGATCCCTTTTTAGTAGAAGCAATTCTTTCTTGCAAAGAACCCATTTCTGTACTAAGAGTAGGTTGATAACCCACTGCGGAGGGCATTCTCCCTAATAAAGCGGATACCTCTGATCCTGCTTGAACAAAACGAAAGATATTATCGATAAATAAAAGCACGTCTTGCTTATTAACATCTCGGAAATATTCCGCCATAGTTAGGGCAGTTAAACCAACTCTCATACGAGCTCCCGGTGGTTCATTCATTTGGCCATAGACTAGAGCTACCTTTGATTCCTCAATATTTTTTTCATTAATTACTCCGGATTCCTTCATTTCCATATAAAGATCATTTCCTTCACGAGTCCGTTCCCCTACTCCACCGAATACGGATACGCCCCCATGAGCTTTAGCAATGTTATTGATTAATTCCATGATCAGTACTGTTTTACCTACTCCAGCCCCCCCAAATAGTCCTATTTTTCCTCCACGTCGATAAGGAGCTAAAAGATCGACGACCTTAATACCTGTTTCAAAGATGGATAATTTCGTATCTAACTCGATAAAGGCAGGCGCAGATCTATGAATAGGGAACGTTGCACTACTATCTACAGGACCCAAATTGTCAACAGGCTCCCCAAGAACGTTGAAAATTCGTCCGAGAGTAGCTCCACCGACCGGAACACTGAGAGGAGCTCCCGTGTCAATCACTTCCATTCCTCTCATCAACCCGTCCGTAGCACTCATAGCTACAGCTCTAACTCGATTATTTCCTAATAATTGTTGTACCTCACAAGTCACATTAATTTGCTTATCGGCAGTGTCTCTACTCTGGACTACCAAAGCGTTATAAATATAAGGTAACTTGCCTGGGGGAAAAGTGACATCCAGCACGGGTCCAATAATTTGATCGATACGACCTGTACTTTTTTCTTCAATTGTGGAAACCCCGGGAGGAGAAGTAGTAGGATTGGTTCTCATAATTATCACATAATTAAAAAAAAGGAATTTGTCGAAATTTTTCTTTTTTTATTGTTGAATAATGCCAAATCAAATCAAAAAAAATCCAAAAGTAAAAAGGAAATGAATTAGTTAATTCAATAAGAGAGAAAAGGGGACCAGGACTTGATTTCGTTGCCCAAGCGAATCCCATTCAATCGTTTACTCATGGAATGAGTCCATTGGAAAGTTCAATCAATCTTTTTTTTCATATACATTTTGCCTTTTGTGGAGGATCTGTGCCTACTCTACTTTCCTATCTAGGACTTCGATATACAAAATATATACTACTGTGAAGCATAGATTGCTGTCAACAAAGAATTTTATTAGTATTTAGTTAGGTATTTGCATTCAAAATAAGAAAAGAGAACTATTAAGAACTTGTAAAATAAGGATTAGGAATTAATTTGGGTTGCGCTATATCTATCAAAGAGTATACAATAATTATGGATTTGGTAAATCAAATCCATGGTTTAATAACGAACCGTGTTAACTTACCATAACAACAACTCAATTCCTATCGAATTCCTATATTGGAATTCCTATAGGATAGAACATACACAGGGTGTACGCATTATATATGAATGAAACATATTCATTAACCTAAGCATGCCCTCAATTTTCTTTAATGAGTTGATATTATATTAATTGAATATCCTTTTTGTTTTACGAGATTTTTGCTAAAGTTTCATTTACGCCTAATTAACATCGAGTAGACCCTGTTATTGTGAGAATTCTTAATTCAAGAGTTATAGGGAGGGACTTATGTCACCACAAACAGAAACTAAAGCAGGTGTTGGATTTCAAGCTGGTGTTAAAGATTATAAATTGACTTACTACACCCCAGAGTATGAAACTAAGGATACTGATATCTTGGCAGCATTCCGAGTAAGTCCTCAGCCTGGGGTTCCGCCCGAAGAAGCAGGGGCTGCAGTAGCTGCCGAATCTTCTACTGGTACATGGACAACTGTTTGGACTGATGGACTTACCAGTCTTGATCGTTACAAAGGACGATGCTATCACATCGAGCCTGTTGCTGGGGAAGACAACCAATGGATCTGTTATGTAGCTTATCCATTAGACCTATTTGAAGAGGGTTCCGTTACTAACATGTTTACTTCCATTGTAGGTAACGTATTTGGTTTCAAAGCCCTACGTGCTCTACGTTTGGAGGATCTACGAATTCCCCCTACTTATTCAAAAACTTTCCAAGGCCCGCCTCATGGTATCCAAGTTGAAAGAGATAAGTTGAACAAGTACGGTCGTCCTTTATTGGGATGTACTATTAAACCAAAATTGGGATTATCCGCAAAAAATTATGGTAGAGCGTGTTATGAGTGTCTACGTGGTGGACTTGATTTTACCAAAGATGATGAAAACGTAAACTCACAACCATTTATGCGCTGGAGAGACCGTTTTGTCTTTTGTGCCGAAGCTATTTATAAATCACAGGCCGAAACCGGTGAAATCAAGGGGCATTACTTGAATGCGACTGCGGGTACATGTGAAGAAATGATTAAGAGAGCTGTATTTGCAAGAGAATTAGGGGTTCCTATTGTAATGCATGACTACTTAACTGGGGGATTCACCGCAAATACTACTTTGGCTCATTATTGCCGCGACAATGGCCTACTTCTTCACATTCACCGTGCAATGCATGCAGTTATTGATAGACAGAAAAATCATGGTATGCATTTCCGTGTATTAGCTAAAGCATTGCGTATGTCTGGGGGAGATCATATCCACTCCGGTACAGTAGTAGGTAAGTTAGAAGGGGAACGCGAAATGACTTTAGGTTTTGTTGATTTATTGCGCGATGATTTTATTGAAAAAGATCGTGCTCGCGGTATCTTTTTCACTCAGGACTGGGTATCCATGCCAGGTGTTATACCGGTAGCTTCAGGTGGTATTCATGTTTGGCATATGCCAGCTCTGACCGAAATCTTTGGGGACGATTCTGTATTACAATTTGGTGGAGGAACTTTAGGACATCCTTGGGGAAATGCACCTGGTGCAGCAGCTAATCGAGTGGCTTTAGAAGCCTGTGTACAAGCTCGTAACGAAGGGCGCGATCTTGCTCGCGAAGGTAATGAAATTATCCGAGCAGCTTGCAAATGGAGTCCTGAACTAGCCGCAGCTTGTGAAGTATGGAAGGCGATCAAATTCGAGTTCGAGCCGGTAGATACTATTGATTAACTAGATAAAACTAAAGATAAAGAAGGTATAAATAAAAAAGAAACGAAATAAAAAGAGAAAAAAATCAGTTATGAAATGCAGTAATTCTTCTTTATTCTTCTAATTGATTGCAATTAAACTCGGCTCAATCTTTTTTAGAAAAAAAAGATTGAGCCGAATAAAAATAGATCATGATATGATCATGAGACTTGACAAATTGAGATTCGTCTATTCTATATATCTAGAATATATATATTAAGGTATAATACAATAAAGAAATACAAATAAAATAATAAAATAATAAAATATAGTATTATCATATGATAATGATAATGGAATCAAATACGCAGTATTTACAGAAAAAAGTCTTCGTTTATTGGGAAAGAATCAATATACTTTTAATGTCGAATCGGGATTCACTAAGACAGAAATAAAGCATTGGGTCGAACTCTTCTTTGGTGTTAAGGTGGTAGCTGTGAATAGCCATCGACTACCTGGAAAAGGTAGAAGAATAGGACCTATTCTGGGCCATACAATGCATTACAGACGTATGATCATTACCCTTCAACCGGGTTATTCTATTCCACTTCTAGATAGAGAAAAAAACTAAAGGAGAATGAATGAAAAAAGACATAGTTTGGAAGTTAGACCTTTTTATAGGACTCTCTTTCAATTTCAAAAAAGAGGACGTTTGAAACTTTTAACAGGCGTAATCGTGAGTCAACAAGTGACTCGAACTGTGTGTAAAAAAAGAAGCATTTTTTTTTTTTCAAAATGCTAGAACTAGATAAGGAAGTTTTCTATAACCTTGAGAAAAAGGATAAAAAGGTAGTTTTTTTTTAGTTTATGACTCCGATCAAGAGCGAGAAATCCTTGATTTGGGATTGGACATAGAACCTGGACCCATCGTAGAGACGTTTAGTTCAAAAGAAAGGATCGTATCCTGATGGTAAGAATTATACTTTCGTGGAAATACAGCGCTATAGACTTCAATGCGGTAGAGTAGACGTTTTGTTTCTAATTTTTCTGGACCAAACCTCCGCTCCGACCCAACGATACAATGAATTTTTTCTGTTCATATTCATAAATAAAAAAGATTCGGAATCGCAATGCTACTATATGCGTCCAGAGGAGTATTTGGAATAATATTCTTCTATAATCCATTATTGCGGGGGGTCTTACTAACAGGGCTTCGCTGCACGGGACAGGTCTTCGTCGAAAAGCTAACTCCACCCGGCATTTTCATACCCTTTCTTTGGGTGGTATATCGCCTTTTAAAGTCTAAGAGGGTAGAAGGGGATCTATAGTAGGTAAGATAATTTGCCCTTTGATTTTGATTGAATATACTATTTTTCCGCCTTTACCACGCATTATTGTATGCGCTTCTAGAGAAGTATGTATGCAGGAAGTAAATTCTAACCGCTTTCTTTTGAATCCAATTTCAAATTAGATTAGAAAGATAGAAAGGCCATGAGGATGGGAAAATCAAAATAAAATCTTTTTAATTAGTTCTCCTTTTTTGGAATTTTCTTATTATCCTTTCATTTTTTTTACAGAATATTTTTCAAACTAAAAATAAAAAATACAATACAATAGTCAATATTCCTTATAATAGATATACTTAATTATATCATAAGAATCTTAAGATATTTTTCGACTAGATAGAAATAGTAAATTTGAATTGAGACACCTATTCCATGACGGATTTAAACTTACCTTCTATTTTCGTGCCTTTAGTAGGCTTAGTATTTCCGGCAATTGCAATGACTTCTTTATTTCTTTATGTGCAAAAAAATAAGATTGTCTAGTATTTTTTAGTGTAAGTAATATAATATGGTAGGGTATGTGGCTTTTTCTACACACACTTTCTACACACAAATGAAAAACGGTTATGGATGCGGATATAGGCTACGAGCATAAATGCATGAATATGCAGAGCCAGGTATAGCGAGTTTTATTTTATTTATTTTAATTGAATCAACGAATATTTTTTGAATAGAAAGTCAATGTATCTAACCTATTATTTCACAGGAGTACTAGTTGCTGAAGGCGATTTCAGAATCAAAAAAAGTAAAGTCAAAATTATTTAGCTTATTCTCTCAATTTCAATCGACCGCTGCTGGATTTAGTATATCTAATATGAATTGGCGATCAGAACACATATGGGTAGAACTTCTAAAAGGTTCTCGAAAAAGGGGTAATTTTTTCTGGGCCTGTATTCTTTTTCTAGGTTCACTAGGATTCTTATCGGTTGGGATTTCCAGTTATCTTGGTAAGAATATTATATCTATACTTCCATCTCAAGAAATTCTTTTTTTTCCGCAGGGGGTCGTGATGTCTTTCTACGGAATCGCAGGCCTATTCATTAGCTCCTACTTGTGGTGTACTATTTTGTGGAATGTAGGTAGTGGTTATGACCGATTCGATAGAAAAGAGGGAATAGTGTGCATTTTTCGTTGGGGATTCCCTGGAATAAAACGTCGCGTCTTCCTTCGATTCCTTATGCGGGATATCCAATCAATTAGAATTCAGGTTAAAGAGGGTCTTTATCCTCGTCGTATTCTTTATATGGAAATCCGGGGCCAGGGGATCATTCCCTTGACTCGTACTGATGATAAATTTTTTACTCCACGAGAAATTGAACAAAAAGCTGCCGAATTGGCCTATTTCTTGCGCGTACCAATTGAAGTATTTTGAGGTATCTTTTTTGAACTGAGTTGAATGAAGAAAAGAAGAATTGGAAGAAGAAAAGTTTTCTCAACACAGGGAGGAAGTCCCTTCTAAATTGGATTTGTTATTGTAAGGGGATTTTTAAGTATTTATCTAAAGGAAGGAACAAACGAGGATAAGAGAAATTTGCTTTTAATTTTTTTTTATCCAAGTTAGATATATCGCATACTATTCTTCCTTTTTCATCCGAAAGGGCTTTTTTTTTATTCTATTTCACTATTTCATTCCATCTAGATCTAAGAAAGAACCCAATGCACTGAAATTCCACTAATAACTAATATACAAAAAAGAAGAATAGATACAGGGTATCAAACCTATAGAGTTTTTGCTTCAAAGAAATAGAAATATCATGAAATAGAAATATCATCATATAGAGTCAGGGAATGGAATAGAGTCAGCGAATGAAGCATATTCATTAACAACTCCATTTACAGATCAAAAATGAAAAAAAAGAAAGCATTGCCTTCTTTACTATATCTTGTATTTATCGTACTTTTGCCTTGGGGGGTCTCTTCCTCATTTAACAAATGTCTGGAACTTTGGATTAAGAATTGGTGGAATACCAGGCAATCCGAAACTCTCTTAACTGATATTCAAGAGAAAAGGATTCTAGAAAGATTCATAGAATTAGAAGAACTTTCTCTCTTGGACGAGATGATAAAAGGGAAACTAAAGACACATGTACAAAAACCTCCTACAGGAATACACAAGGAAATAATACAATGGGTCAAAATAAATAATGAGGATCATCTCCATACCATTTTGCATTTCTCGACAAATATAATCTGTTTGGCTATTCTAAGTGGTTCTTTTTTTCTGGGTAAAGAGGAACTTGTCATTTTGAATTCTTGGGTTCAGGAATTCTTCTATAATTTAAATGACTCAATAAAAGCTTTTTTTATTCTTTTAGTTACTGATTTTTTTGTTGGATTTCACTCCACCCGTGGTTGGGAACTAGTAATTCGTTGGGTCTACAACGATTTTGGATGGGCTCCTAACGAGCTTATTTTCACTATTTTTGTTTGTAGTTTTCCAGTAATTCTAGATACATGTTTGAAATTTTGGGTCTTTTTTTGTTTAAATCGTCTATCTCCTTCGCTTGTAGTCATTTATCATTCAATTAGTGAAGCATAAATTCATTTGATCTCCCGATATTAATATTAATCAAATTAGCAAGCATCTTTTTTTAGAAAGAAAGCCCTTTTCCATTTTAGCAAAATTCTTTCTATTTATACCTACTTTAAGGTATTCATCATTGCAGTACAACTGTTGCAGTAGAATGACAACAGATTCGTGTATAGGGAACTAGATTAGCTTAGCTACCTATCTAATTTATTGTAGAAATTCTGGGATCTGCGATTGGACATGGAAAATAGAAATACTTTTTCTTGGGTAAAGGAACAGATAACTCGATCGATTTCTGTATCGATCATGATATACGTAATAACTCGGACATCTATTTCAAATGCATATCCCATTTTTGCGCAGCAGGGTTATGAAAACCCACGAGAAGCAACTGGACGAATTGTATGTGCCAATTGCCATTTAGCTAGCAAGCCCGTCGATATTGAAGTTCCCCAAGCTGTGCTTCCCGATACTGTATTTGAAGCAGTTCTTCGAATTCCTTATGATATGCAATTGAAACAAGTTCTTGCTAATGGAAAAAAGGGAGGGTTGAATGTAGGTGCTGTTCTTATTTTGCCCGAGGGATTCGAATTAGCGCCGCCCGATCGTATTTCCCCTGAGTTAAAAGAAAAGATAGGAAATCTTGCTTTTCAGAGTTATCGTCCCGATAAAAAAAACATTCTTGTGATAGGCCCTGTTCCCGGTAAGAAATATAGTGAAATTGTCTTTCCCATTCTTTCCCCTGATCCTGCTACGAAGAAAGATGCTCATTTCTTAAAATATCCCATATATGTAGGGGGAAACCGAGGAAGAGGACAGATCTATCCTGATGGTAGCAAGAGTAACAATACAGTCTATAATGCTACGTCAACAGGTATAGTAAGAAAAATACTACGTAAAGAAAAGGGGGGGTATGAAATATCCATAGTTGATGCATCAGATGGACGCCAAGTGATTGATATTATACCTCCCGGACCAGAACTTCTTGTTTCAGAGGGGGAATCCATCAAGCTTGATCAACCATTAACAAGCAATCCTAATGTGGGAGGTTTTGGTCAGGGGGACGCAGAAATCGTGCTTCAGGATCCATTACGTGTCCAAGGCCTTTTGTTCTTCTTCGCATCCGTTATTTTGGCACAAGTTTTTTTGGTTCTCAAAAAGAAACAGTTTGAAAAGGTTCAATTGTACGAAATGAATTTCTAGGTCCCGGGATTTCTTACCATCAAGTTGGTAAAAAGCCTCGATTTATTGGCAATTGCTAGAATTATCTATGATCTATTTTGGAAATCCTTTTTTTGTTTAGACTGCTTTTTGTTTATGAGATGTCTGGAATTCCTTATTTATATCCCATGCAAAAGAAGAGAATCCAAGGCAAAGGCGAGAACAATCAAATTAAAATTTCTTCTTTTTCGGAGGGATTGCAGGTCTTCTTAATCGTCTATTCGGCACAAGAAAAAGCCTTTTTCTTGTGCCGATTCTTCTTGTATCAAAATAAGAATCCTTTTTCTTCCTAATTCGTCAAAGATTACTATTTCTTCTTTATTCGGGTCTGTCTCTTGGACCTCTTTTTCTTTTGCTTAGGTTTAGCCGAGGTAGTGGACAAACAGAGGGGAAGAAAATATGGCGGGGGAAAAATTTCTTGTGATTGTGAGCAAATTGCTTGGCTTGTTTAATTAAGTTCAACTTCAAATTTACAGAAATTTTGCAAAAAAAAAGTAAACTCTTCCATTGAAGGTTTTTTTATTTTTAGGCTAGTTGAATAGTTTTGATTAAGGTTTTATTAGTTTATTACTCGAAACTAAATCAAGGATTTTCAGGATACTTCCTTCGTGGAATAAGATATTGGATCCTCGAGTGATCTCTTTTTCTTGTTGCTTCATAAGAGTGAATCGAATAGATTCAATTCGCGTTATAAGAGTAAAATAAAAATTCCGCGGGTCCTTTCCGCTCTAATCAGATAAAGGGGGGTAAGGACCCGCTAAGCTCCTACTTTTTCATGTTTACAATCTGGTCCCTCCGATTACTATAGAGATGAACCCAATCCAGAATATGAACCATAAAAGAAAACACCTACTAAACCAATCACAGCAATACCAGCTACAGTACCTATCAGCCAAAGAGGAATTCTTCCAGTAGTATCGGCCATTTCCCCTACTTTCCTCCACATTTTATCAATTGGTCATGCTAGAGACAAAAACAGTCATGGGTAGTTATAAGGATGGTATCCTTCCAAATGGGATAAGAGAATTCTTATTAGTCTCTTTCTTTCTCTCAATTGAAGAAGTAATTGGAAAATAAAACAGCAAGTACAAAAATGAGTAATAAACCCCAGTATAGACTGGTACGATTCAATTCAACATTTTGTTCATTCGGGTTTGATTGTGTCATAGTTCTATAGTTGGAATTTGTTTTATCGTTGGATGAACTGCATTGCTGATATTGATCCCAAGAAAAAAACAGTAGGTACAGCTAGTCCGTGAATAGCCAGCCATCGCACTGTAAAAATAGGATAGGTTCGATCTATGGTCATTGAGGGCCTCCTAAAAGGATCTACTAAATTCATCGAGTTGTTCTAAAGAATCAAAACGGTCGGTTATTAACGGAATTCCTTGTCGGCTTTCCGTGAAATACTCGTTTGGCCTAGGACTTCCAAACACGTCATAAGCTAAACCCGTACTGACAAATAACCAACCCGCAATGAATAGGGAAGGTATAGTAATGCTATGAATAACCCAGTATCGAATACTGGTAATAATATCAGCAAAAGAACGTTCTCCCGTGCTTCCAGACATGCTGAACTCCCAAAATTTTTGTACATTCAAAAAAGGAATTGATTCCGTAAAAGATGGGATCGACCAGTAAATAGAAAATTACTGATATTTCATCCTTGTGAGATTGTCAATTTTGTACCAAAGGTGTATTTTGAGTATACCGAATTAGTATAGCTATCCTTCCTATGGCACAGCAATCTGGTTTTGCCTGGTTCCGAAACATAATTACTTTTTTATTTTTTTTTTGTCTATAGGTAAGCTATATGTTATTCAAGGCATCAATAGAAAACCCCATTTTTGTAGGTTCTACTTACTTTTCATTGGCTTCGGAATAATAGAGTAATTCGGAATAGCAGCCAAAATCTTGGGAAAATCTAAGTTAATGATCAATAGGTTTGGATAAATAATTTAGGAAGGATATTCTCATACTGACACAATACAAGGACAAGTATATGTGAAATCTATCCTTTCATAATTCGTAATTCATCCTTGTATTGTTTGTTGGATTAGGTCTAACTTTCTTGACCAAACTGCGAGCGCGGAACTTTACGAGATGAAATAGGGAAAGACAGAAGATAGAATAGAACTTAAAAGGATAATTGAAGTGACTCGTCTTCGAATCTACTTTGGTTGGAGTTCGAAAAAGGAATAAAAATAAAGTAAATTCAAGGAAGAGCTTTCTTTTTTTTTTTTTTTAACAGCCCCTTGGCAGGTCGTGGAATGCTTTTGTTCTCCTCTTATTCCATATGGAATACAATCAGTTAAAATAAGAAGGAATAGGGGAATATTCGATCGTTCACTCCAAAAAGAGGGTCCTATTGAAAAAGAAATTATCCAAAATAGAAAGAAGTTTTTTTTTTCAAATTCAATTGTTTATTTATCTCTTATTCAAAAATTTCCCTGAAAATTGAATTTCTTTTTTTCATTCAATGGGGTTAGATGATCTAGTTCTTAATATTATTACTTTACTCAATTGACAAATTCCACAACAAATCTCTTGATTCGGAATTAGGGACTCATGTATCATCTGATGAATCCACTTTCTTTACACTTCTGTATCTTACTCTATCTTGTTTTTTAGTATTATCTAAAATAACTGATGAATTATGAATTTTCCATAACTTAGGTAAATGCTTTACCAACATATGTAGTGTAGTAAAAAAAAATAAATGGAATTTAACTCTTTCATGCTTACTTTAACTAGTTATTTTGGTTTTCTACTGGCTGCTTTAACTATAACCCCAGCTCTATTTATTGGCTTGAACAAGATACGCCTTATTTGAATTGACTGAATAATTATAATTCAGAAAAGAAAAATCTTTCTTTGGGATTCCTGGCATTCTACGACTCTTTTCCAGACTAATTAGGAATTCTTTTCTTGGTCATTGAGATTCGTGGATAATTTAGAGTACTATTTAGGGATAGATCGTACCTCTTTTTTTATCCCCTCGAACAAATCGAAATGATTGAAGTTTTTCTATTTGGAATCGTCTTAGGCCTAATTCCTATTACTTTAGCGGGATTATTCGTGACTGCGTATTTGCAATACAGGCGTGGGGATCAGTTGGATCTTTGATTGAGTCATTTTTTTTTTTTGATTGACCTCCTCCAGACCAGAGAGGAGGTCAAATTGAAATTGGAGTTACAATTCAATTTGTTAAGTTATTTTACTCTGCTTCGACATAAAATAGATGGAATCACGCTCTGTAGATTTGAACCTACGACATCGGGTTTTGGAGACCCGCGTTCTACCGAACTGAACTAAGAGCGCTTTCATTCATTCAAAAAGAAAATCTTTTTCTATTCCTAATGTATCTCACGTACGTATAGTCTCCACAAATTCAAGTTATACCCACTTTACTTTATTGATCTCGTCGCTACTGCCTATAAAGAAGAAAGAAGTAATAGGTAGGGATGACAGGATTTGAACCTGTGACATTTTGTACCCAAAACAAACGCGCTACCAAGCTGCGCTACATCCCTTTTCCAAATTAAATTGTTGTACAATGCCATTGTACACAATTCCTGTCTTCTTTTCCACATCATAATTTTCTTCTTCTTTCTTTCTCTATCTATATATAGAACCCTCGTGTCATTTCTTCTTTTTGGTCTCATATAATTAAGGAATTATATACATATAAAATCCAATATAATTTCGCCTATAAAAGAAGGATTACTTTTCCTTGGTAATATATAGGAAGAAGGGTCATCTTTTTCTTTTTTAGGGATAGGAAAATTTCGTCGATATGGTTCATTTTATATATAGCATAACAATCTTGGGCAAGAGTTTATGATCATATATGTATTCCAACAAGGAAGGAGGATTTTCAATGCGGGATATAAAAACATATCTCTCTGTAGCACCCGTGCTAAGTACTCTATGGTTTGGTGCTTTAGCAGGTTTATTGATAGAAATTAATCGTTTATTCCCAGATGCTTTGTCATTCCCTTTTTTTTTAATTCTAGTTATTGCTATGGGAGGGATAGATTTCTTCGTGATATGACAAAATTTGATCCTTTTCAATCTTTTTTAGTATCGGAAGGAAAAAGAAAGAAAAGATGGATTGGGTTGAACCTCAGAGTCATTAAAAATTTGGTAAACCCCATTTTTGAAAATAGAAATTCAATTTAAAGGGGTACCCAAGCTAAATAAGGCCTCAGAAATCAGAGCATAGAAAAGGCGGGGCTGGCTAATTAAATGAAAGGATTTCGAACCAAAATCTTTGCTAATTCGACAAGGATTGTATTCTTTAATTATTTCTCTATTTTTTATTACTTAATTAAAGAATAAAAAAAAATTATTCTAATGAATTTTATTCTTCTTCTTCGGATTCAAAATAGAAGAATAAAAGAATAAGTAGAAGAATTAAGTTAAGTCAATCCAAAAAGAAAAGGAGGTTCATGGCCAAGGGAAAAGATGTTAGAATCAGAGTTATTTTGAATGCATCAGTTGTGTTCGAAAAGGTGCCAATGAGGAATCGACGGGGATTTCTAGATATAGTACTCAAAAGAATCGCCACAATACACCCGGACAATTAGAATTCAAAAAAATTTTGTCGTTATTGTCGCAAGCATACGACTCATCACGAAATAAAGAAATAGGAACATCGTGTGTTTGATCTTTCCAAACAACAGAAAGAGTAAGAACTTCATATTTAATATATAAAGAAAACATAGTATAGAATACAAAATACAAATCAACTCATCTGATTTCCGGTAGATATTATTTCATATGTATAGAGGGTATTCATATACTATAATATGAATCAAATAAGATATGGATCAAAGAAAAACTACTTCTTCTGGATCCTAAATTAATAAAATAAAGAAGTGAATTTTCAAATTTTCAAATTTTAAATAAGGAATAAATCATGTATACATCTAAACAACCTTTTCTTAAATCTAAGCAACCCTTTAGTAATCCAAGCAAACTTTTAATAAATCCAAGCAACCCTTTCGTAAATCCAAGCAAACTTTTCGTAAATTCAAGCAACCTTTCGTAAATCTAAACAACCTTTTCGTAGGCGTCCCCGGATTGGCCCGGGAGATCGAATTGATTATAGAAACATGAGTTTAATTAATAGATTTATTAGTGAACAAGGAAAATATTATCGAGACGAATAAATAGATTAACCTTGAAACAACAACGATTAATTACTCTTGCTATAAAACAGGCTCGTATTTTATCTTTCTTACCGTTTCGTAACTATGAGAACGAAAAGCAATTTCAAGCCCAGTCAATTTCAATAATTACAGGTTCTAGACCCAGAAAAAATAGACATATTCCTCAATTAACGCAAAAGTACAATTCCAATCGAAACTTAAGAAACAACAACCAAAATTTAAGAAACAACAACCGGAACTTAAGTTCCGATTGTTGATGTTTTATTCGAATTCGAAAGGGCCAGACCTATATATATTATAAAGAAAGTAATCCAGCTCGTTGATTCCTACCACTTAATCTTAATTTATTGTATCTTCCGGAGTTCCCTCTCCGGGAATTCATCTTTTATTATTCCAGTATATTACTTTATTTATACCTTTAATTGATGATCTTTATTTTATTGGAAATCGTGTAAAGATATTTGGATTTGATACAGCTACTTGTGCAAGCATTTTACGATTAAGAATCAATTTCTTCTTGTACAGGTTGTGTATTAATTTACTATAACTATCGAATACTTTATATACCCGCGTTGCTGCGTTTATCCGAGTGATCCACAAACGACGAAAATCCCTCTTTTGCCTACCTCTATCTCGATGAGAGGAAACAAAAGCTCTTTTTACCTGTTGGGTAATCATTCGATTAAGTCTTAAATGAGCCCCTCTAAAGTTTGAGGCAAATGAACGCATTTTTGTTCGTCGTCTCCGGGCTATATATCCTCGCGGAACTCTGGTCATTGAATCAAATTAACCTTAATGAATAACTAATGATTTCTCTTCTTTTAGCCACCCTTTTTCTCATTAATAACAAAACTAATTATTCCGATATATAAATATTAATTCCAATGGCTTTTGCTATAGTAACCTTCCCAACCACGATTTTTTATTCCACTCCGTTCAGTTATTTCTATACGAAATAACAAATTCATTCTAATAATACTAAAAAAAATAGTGGGTTCCATCGTTTCTATGGTTCCCTTTTAAACGGTGAGGCCCTCTCTATACACCGGAGCCCTTTCTTTCATCAAAAGGTATTGCGAACTTGTATAGTCCACATTCTTTGGCTCTACCTATCCATTATAGAGTAAATAGCTCTTTTCACAATAAGAGTTATCCATACAGTGACGGTATTTAATTATGAAAGTTGGCTAAGTAGCTGACCCTGTTAGTCCGTTCTTTTAAGATAAAGGAGCATAAGCTTTTTCTTTTTATTACTATTTCCTCCGCTTAATGGATAACCATTTGCTACCAATGGGAGAATTGCTTCTTATTTCCAATTTAGATAATTGGATTTGCACCAAAGGAAACC